>NC_090278.1:59589603-59817103 GCF_040414725.1 Anabrus simplex
GCTTCATGTCGGCTAACGTGGGTAGATACAGAAGAATCTGCGATGATGGTGATGAATTGGAGCCGTCTAACAGCCGGTAGCCATCGTGAACTGGAACGCCGGCGGAGCGGAGGTGGCTGTAGATGTCGTCTTCAGATATGGTGGGATCAACATCGGGAATGGTGCAGGTAAACATGGTGTCGGGAAGGCTGAATTCCAACTCGGTGTCAGCCGATATGCTTAATTGAGGTCGGCGAGGTAGCGAAGTAAAGATGGAAGCCACCCGGCCGAGCAAAAATAGTTGAAGATTCTGCGATGAAGTGTTGCTGTCCACTTTAGAGAGGTCGATGTGTGTCAACCAGAGCTGTGATCATCCCCTAATGAATGTTATTAAATACCGGTACTGTACACTGACGTTTTTCTCTACAGTACTCCGATTTCAATAAATGTTATTAAATACTCTATTGGTACAAAGAAAGTAACATTAGCTGTATCCCATTTATCCTAATCTCCTCTCCTCACACAAATTATGTGCACTGGGCCTAATTATAAAGAAGGTACAAACAATATATTTTGTACACTTAAGTGTTCCGATCACGATTTTTATAAAAAATTATTATCGTACATCATTTAGATCAATTTTGCTGTACAAAGTAAGGAAATACGTGACTACACGTCTTTATCACGGCGAGTTTGCCGCTAAATGACAAGAGTGTACTACTCGGAACACAATGATATATTTTCGGCACATGTAGTACCCCAAGTGATGTAGGCAAATCAGTTGAACGTACAGCTTTCGCTAGCTCTTAATATAACGATTTTATACTAGAGACGTGTATGTGTTGAACGGGCGATGGTTGAACATTCGTAATTCAGCAGCTATTTGGATAACCTGGTGAAGGGATTGCAGCACCACAAGGGGACCGGAATACCACCCCCCATAGTGGAACCCTGCTCTTTCCAGTTTATTTGCTTTAAATATTAAAACGTTTCATAATACATTGGAAGATTTGCGTAGTGGGCAAAAAAAGAAATGTCGTAGATGCAGAGATACGGCGATAAATGGCTAGTCCGTGGCGCTACGCCTCTGTATTAGAGAGAAGGGTAGGGACTAGACCCCACCGTCGGCTGTCCTGAAATTGGTTTTCCGTTGTTTTCCATTCTCCTGCACTAAGACGAATGCCGGGAAATTTCCTAGTATAGGCCACGACCTACAAACCGGCACCTTTAACATCAATCTGCTTCTCCACTACAAATCTCCTGGACTGACAGACAGCCTCACCGTCTAGTATAGAAGTCTAGTATAGAAGTATGAAGTATAGATAACAATGCCTGATGTCATTTCTTGACGGATACAGTACTTTTGCATCAATCTCTTGGCACAGGCCAGAGTAAATTGTAGCATCCAACGAAGTCCCAGTTTCATCCATAGGCTCCGTGCGTATAACACTGTGCTGCTGCGGGTGGATACTACGAGAATTACTTAGAGTCATCTTCATCAACAGCTCGCCACAAGAAGCTGGAATGTGTGTGACGTTTACATGCATTTATTCAATTATTTTACAGTGCTGTCTTCAGATGATAATTTTCTAATGTCACAACGTTCCGACAGAATGATGTGCCTTGTTCTTGGCTGCATTAATAGATACAGTAATACAGAGCTTTCATTCAAGACCTCACGAAATTGATTTGAAAAGACGGTGGATCTTAGCAGTAAATCGCAGGGAGTGGTTCCGGATTTGTACATTTGCAGTTGTCCGACTCGTTGGCTGAACGGTCAGCGTACTGGCCTTCGGTTCAGTGGGTCCCGGGTTCGATTCCAGGCCTGGTCGGGGTTTTTAACCTTAATTGGTTAATTCCAGTGGCACGGGGGCTGGGTGTATGTGTTGTCTTCATCATCATTTCATCCTAATCACGACGTAGGTCACCTACGGGTGTCACATAGAAAGACCTGCACCTGGCGAGCCGAACCCGTCCTGGGATATCCCGGCACTAAAAGCCATACGACATTTCACATTTCAGTATTCAATACACAGTTACTCTTAACATAATGCAAAGGTTAACAATTACAAACAAATTATTGAAGAAGAGGAAATGGATGAAGACTGCTTATGACAGCAATAATGAACAATATACTACGTATCAAAGATAATATTTGTATTTCCAATATTAATGCATTTTCTTCGCCATCTATGCTGAGTTTTATTTGTTGTTTTTGTTACCGTTATAAGTGGCTCAGACGGTTCAGGCGCAGGCCTTCTGACCCCAACTTGCCAGGTTCGATCCTGGCTCAGTGCAGTGGGAATTTGAAGGTGCTCATATACACTGACTGACAGAGCAAATGCAACACCAAGAAGGAGTGGTCAGAACTTTATGCCAATTGCAGGGTAGACTGACGTCACTGAGGTATGCTCATGATGTGAAATGCGCCGCTGTGCTGCGCACGTAGCGAACGATAAATGGGACACGGCGTTGGCGAATGGCTAACTTCGTACCGTGATTTCTCAGCCGACAGTCATTGTAGAACGTGTTGTCCTGTGCCACAGGACACGTGTATAGCTAAGAATGCCAGGCCGCCGTCAACGGAGGCATTTCCAGCAGACAGACGACTTTACGAGGGGTATGGTGATCGGGCTGAGAAGGGCAGGTTGGTCGCTTCGTCAAATCGCAGCCGATACCCATAGGGATGTGTCCACGGTGCAGCGCCTGTGGCGAAGATGGTTGGCGCAGGGACATGTGGCACGTGCGAGGGGTCCAGGCGCAGCCCGAGTGACGTCAGCACGCGAGGATCGGCGCATCCGCCGCCAAGCGGTGGCAGCCCCGCACGCCACGTCAACCGCCATTCTTCAGCATGTGCAAGACACCCTGGCTGTTCCAATATCGACTAGAACAATTTCCCGTCGATTGGTTGAAGGAGGCCTGCACTCCCGGCGTCCGCTCAGAAGACTACCATTGACTCCACAGCATAGACGTGCACGCCTGGCATGGTGCCGGGCTAGAGCGACTTGGATGAGGGAATGGCGGAACGTCGTGTTCTCCGATGAGTCACGCTTCTGTTCTGTCAGTGATAGTCACCGCAGACGAGTGTGGCGTCGGCGTGGAGAAAGGTCAAATCCGGCAGTAACTGTGGAGCGCCCTACCGCTAGACAACGCGGCATCATGGTTTGGGGCGCTATTGCGTATGATTCCACGTCACCTCTAGTGCGTATTCAAGGCACGTTAAATGCCCACCGCTACGTGCAGCATGTGCTGCGGCCGGTGGCACTCCCGTACCTTCAGGGGCTGCCCAATGCTCCATTTCAGCAGGATAATGCCCGCCCACACACTGCTCGCATCTCCCAACAGGCTCTACGAGGTGTACAGATGCTTCCGGGGCCAGCGTACTCTCCGGATCTCTCACCAATCGAACACGTGTGGGATCTCATTGGACGCCGTTTGCAAACTCTGCCCCAGCCTCGTACGGACGACCAACTGTGGCAAATGGTTGACAGAGAATGGAGAACCATCCCTCAGGACACCATCCGCACTCTTATTGACTCTGTACCTCGACGTGCTTCTGCGTGCATCGCCGCTCGCGGTGGTCCTACATCCTACTGAGTCGATGCCGTGCGCATTGTGTAACCTGCATATCGGTTTGAAATAAACATCAATTATTCGTCCGTGCCGACTCTGTTTTTTCCCCAACTTTCATCCCTTTCGAACCACTCCTCCTTGGTGTTGCATTGTCACTGTCAGTCAGTGTACGTCAATCTCGTCGGTAGATTTACTGGCACGTAAAAGAACACCTGTGGGACTAAATTCCGGTATCTCTGCGTCTCCGAAAACCGTAAAGTAGTTAGTGAGACACTAAATCAATAATATCATTAATTAATTTTGTTGTCTGGATTATCGGTCCATAGACCGATTCCATGCCACCCCATCATATGCTAACATTCTCATTGCTACGTAACTGCTACGGTCAACTCTGAAGTTCACAGATCTGTGATATGCTACGTGAACTGGCCAAGGATGCTGCTGAACTTCGGGACATGCTCCAAATGACCCCTACTGAAAGTGGTAATTTTGGACTGGAGATAAACACGAGGAGAAAAAATGAAAAGCTAATGATGGCAACATTTGCCACCTCAAATTTAAGTTGTGACTGAATTTGTATATCTGGGATCACTCATTTCTAGTAAGGGCATCTGTGAGATGGAGGTAACTGCAATTGCGATCGTCAGCCTTATGAAGGTACGGTCTGAGAAACAAATAACGAAACACACGAACCAACTTACGGAAACGATAGTGTGCCGTCTTGAATCATGCACAATGAAATGAAATGAAATGGCGTATGGCCAGATGCAGGTCTTTTGATTTGACTTCCGTAGGCGACTTGCGCGTTATGATGATGATGATGATGATGATGATGATGATGATGATGATGACGGCAGATACACCCGGCCCCCGTGTCAGTGGAATTAAGCAATTATAATTATGGTTACAATTCCCGAACCAAGGACCCCTGTGACCAAAGGCCAGCACGCTAAGAGTTTAGCCATGGAGCCATGGAGCCAGACACCATGGACAATGTAAATGGGATAGATGCTTTTGAAATGTGATGCTGGCGGTGGCGTAGAACTAACATATCCACTTTCAACCAGATATTCAGCACGGGGTATCCACTGCTTACTGTGGCCATGTGATTCGCCGTGCTGGAGCTAGTCTTGAGACAGCTATACTGTATGTCACTAGAGACAATACGCGACACTTCCGGGTTTAGCCTTGTTAAAATGGGAGACCAAGGTCTGTCTAGGGAGGTCAAGTCACGAATGCTTCTTATGGAGCCGCCATATTGGGTCCTTAAGCGAGCGTAACCAAAGGCAGGTGTATTCGAATTTAGAGGATTTCGCTACCGTACATTGAAATAAAAACAAAATACCAACTATTTTTCATAAAGAATTTAATTGGGCACCTACTGTTCATGTATGTATCACTGTATAACAATTAAATGATATGAATACATTCACAGCTATTTGAATAGGAAGATAATTAACAGAGTCGGACTTCTTTTTTTTTTTTTTTTTTTTTGAGAAACAGTAATCAACAGAAAAGCTCATACCCTTATCTTTTACTTCCTTACAACTTGGTCTTACTGTGTTTCTTATTAATATCATCTGTCGAATACGTAACCTTATTGACAGAAACATAGAAATCTGTAATCTGTACAGTACCTGTGTCATATTATGATTACCGGTACATGAAATACTGAACTTGAAGTACTGTACTTAAAGTACTAAAAGACAGTTGTAATAAATTACCTTCAGCGTTTTCTTTATTAAGAAAGTAATTACCGATACTGCGTTTCTAAAAGGTTACCCCAGTATGTTGTCAAGCACTGAATGCCTCTTGAGTTGAGTGCATTAAATTATGTATGGTAACTGTTGTTATCCATTGATGTGGTATTTCTTTTGGGTTCTAAGGCAAAAATACTCTGCACATATGCAACAAGAGTGATGTTCTTAGCTTCTCTTAACTAGTTTATTGATAACCCATGCAGCTGTATAGTACAAAGTGGTGGTGGTGATTATTGTTTTAAGAGGAAGTACAATTGGAAAACCATCCTCTATTAACACTAATCAGAAGAAAACAAATGGAAGGGGTCCAATACTTAGAAAAATGAAGGTATCGGCCAAATAAAGATGAAGGCCACAAAGTGCGTGGAAATGAAAAACTTCCTAGGCCTCGAATGAGCTAATGCCGTCGCGGTCGGAAAAGAATAAGTGGAATTCGGTGTATATGAAAATTCAAGTCAAATTTATGCATTTTACCATTTTAGGTAGAAATGTATTGTGAAATAAGAGTGCTGAGATCTTTCCTATTAAATTTCGCATCACAAGCAATGGAACAGGGTTATTCCATGAAAACTGAATACCGTATGAAAATAATTGTATAGGCATTATTTGCTGTTTAAAAATCTACATTTTTAAACAATAACTGAATTTTATGACAGTGACGGTAAATGTTTTGTTATTGTAATCATTTTTGCATTGGTGATACAGAAATAATTTATATTTGTAGTATATTGTATTGGTAATTGGTAAATGGATAGAAATCGCAAGAATATCTCTCAATGTGTTAGCATGTACTCACGGAAACGAACGGATATATGCAAGAAATAGAACGTTACGGGGAAGGATATGCATCGTATGTCAGAACTAACAAATATTTATGAATAGTTTTTGGTTACACAAAGTGTTAACAGTTTCTTAAGTAATTGAAACGAGTGTGTTATTCAAGAGGAGCGGATGCGTATCGCCTCCAAGTCCCACCCAAGGCGTGACGTCATCAGAGCTACAGTACGGCCTGGATATCACGAAGGCTGTGGTAGTGTTGATCAGGTTGTCAGATATGATGATAAGCTGGCACTGATCAAGTGGTTTGACAACAAGCCTATCTACCTAGGGTCGACGGAGTTTGGCGTTGAACCCGGCGAAGACTGCAGACGCTGGTCCAAGAAGGATGCGCAGTATGTTCAAGTTCCTCGACCACATCTAGTTAAGAATTACAATATCTATACGGGAGGGGTAGATCTCCTCAATAGAGTGTCAGGCAAGTACCCTATGAAGAGTAGGACAAAGAAGTGGACCATCAGAGTGATGCACCACTTTATTGACTTGGCAACTGCTGCATCCTGGCTTGAGTAGCGCCAAGCGGCTGTAGAAAACTCATGTGCCAAGAAGAACATTCTGCCTTATTGCAAATTTAAATTGGAAATAGCAGAACATTTAATCTTTTTCGAGAAGAATGAAGACGATGATGGTGAAGAAGACGAAGATAGTGACGGAAGTTATTAGGGTGACAACGATTATCAGGGTCCGACGCTGAAACGCTGCAGTGTTCTAGCAGCTATGCCACCACTTCAGTCCAGAACACAGAACAGTAGGTCAAGATGTAGATTACTAGGCTCTAAGGGATTCACTTTTGTACAGTGCACTCACTGCAAAATAAATTTGTGTTTTACAGAAAAAGAAACTGTTTCTTGGCATTTCATGGAGAATAATAGGAATATTATATTATTGCACCCTTTTTTGTGTTTGTTTAGGAAAAAGGCAATACTTTAATTTAATTTGATGTAAATATGCTTTATAATTTGTGTCACAATTTTTATTAAACATGCTGAGAGAGAATAAAAGTGTATGATATTGTTATTTATTAATGTATTTTAAGTATTTAGTGTACTTACAATCATAAAATACAATATAAGAAAAAATAATAATTGTAGGAAAGTCACTTCTCAGTCCCGATGTAGCATGTACGCTACATATCATAACGGCTTAGCGAAACATACTGATTTTTTCGTTAATATTTTCAAGTTATTTTACCCTCTTATAACACACTGAATGCAAAAACAGAAATATCCATGACTAAAACTTGCTTCGGGACTGAGGAGGGTAGACGTGATAATACGCTTTTGCCGTGTCGAGAACACAAGGTTTCACAGAGAATCCTGTTCCACGTCTTCAGGAGAAAATCTCGTCTGTTCACAAGCAAGACTTCTCTAATAATGGAGGTTTGAGTTTGATGATTACTACCTGTCAAGCTAGAGAGTATACACTTCCTCTGATAACTGAAAAATATTATTTCCTGCTACTCTTTGATTCTACACTTTCCAAATATGTTAAAGAGATGGCAGAGGTTTCCTAATAACGTCCATGCTGCTAAGAGAAAAAGTCTACGTACAAACAGATCCCATCCTGAAATACGTCTTAGACATTATCTGGGAACACCTATCGAAGGATAACGTAGCAACCTGCTAAGTAGGCTACCGACTGTATTGAGTGCTATGATAAGGATTCGCATGCAAATTAATGGAGTAGTCAGTTAGTTATTTTTCTTCTTCTTCTTTGTCGTTTAGGCCTACTGAGGACCATGGGGCTCGTATCTACTCTTGGGTAAAGTTGTTGCTTTCTTCTTCTTCCAATACTCCTTCATTTGCTGACTATGAGCCAGCTTTCTCTCCTCGGTCCACTTAGTTCCTGTAGTCTTCTTACTTGTAAGGGACGTTGGGAAAACTCCGTGTCGGATGGCTTGACGGAACAGTAGTCGGTCACGAGTTTGTCCCGGTGGGATATCTAGTTGTTCCATATCTGACTTAACTGACGTGATCCATTTGTTCTTAGAAGCCTTGCCTCTTCCTGTTACTGTGAATATCCTGTTGGTGAGTCTTTCGGAATCCATAAAAGATCAGGCGCCTTTTCCTTATAGACGTGACGATGTCCTCCTGGTGTTCATACAGTTCATCATTATGGCGGATTCTGTAAGTGCCTCCTTCCTCTCTGATTGGTCCTAATATCCTCCTCAGGATCTTCCTCTCTTTTAACTCCAGCTTTCTGAGTGGGCCCTTCCTAGCCATTACAAGGCACTCAGAAGCATACAGAACAGATGGTTTGACTACCGAGTTGTAGTGTCTGAGCTTGAGGTTCTTGGAGAGGCACTTAGATGAATAGATACTACGACACGAGTGATAAGCCCTTTATTTTAGGACTAGTGAAAGTTGCTAACTTGAAAAAGTTCTCTGACTGTCAAAAAAATCTCACCTTTGAGCTTGCAAGACAACTGTTCTTTATAGAAGAACTGCGATTAAAACTGCGATTGCCTTTTAGGACACAATACTAAGTTTTACACCAAGAACTGCAGGACACATTTTAAAAGATGACATGATGATATTACACTGGATGAGTTCTGACTGCGAATTGCGGCATACCAAACGCGCTTCTAATTAAATGGTCATTATACCTTTGAGAGAAAACAATTTCACTAAGGCAGGCATATCAGGACGAGTTATTCGACCTATTTATAACGAATGCTCCGGAGCGCCACGGGTCCTCTAGTCTATATATTAAAAAGTTTACCAAAACAAGCTGTGACCAGTTCGTCCGGCCGTTCTATTGGGCCGATTTTCATCATTCTTTTATTCTCTTCGGAATTCCCTGCTGGTGAATCATCAAACATTGACAGGTCTCTATGTTCGGTCAGTCGGTGGTTGAGGAGAACGGTCTTCTTCTTCAGGAAATATCTCACCAGTCTAATCTTACGACTTACTAAAAGGAGCAGAAGCAGTCAATCAAGTCCAAGAAATCCAAGCAGACAGTAACAGAAACGTCGCCATCAGCTCCCGCAGGCACCCCTGCGTTACCGTACATCACCCGCTCTCAGCACGACCTGCTGAAAGCCCAGGAGATGGCCGAAGCCCAGCAGCAACAGACCCCACCAGCCAACGTCGATTGGGATGCTTTTCTCCAGACCATTCAACGCATCGAGCAGAATCAGGCCGGACTCCACCAGGAATAAACTCGCCTCCGGCAACCCGAAGAAGATTCCGACGATGACGACCGCTAGAGTCAACACTCTGAGGAAGACGGTGCAGAGGACGTCGCTCCACTCAACTGGCGGGGGCTCGTCTCTGCATCCTATGCCAAGGCGCTGGTCATACCAGACAACGCTAATGTCTTCCGCCTCTCTGAGGCACTTCGGCAACTAGTTCCAACCACCCCGAGGGGTCGGGACCAGCATGAGGCTCAAGGCGTCCTTTGGTCGCTCAGTCTCTGGCCAGCAATGGGCCTTGGCCAGCGACAATACTTCCACACGAGGGCCTCCTTGCTTTACATAGCACTCACCCGTGGGTGGAACTACGCCATCCAGCTTGACACAGCCACTGGAGATGATCTGTTGTCCTTGCCTTCCAGTTTCAACAGCCCACCCGGGCCCCGCGGACAGCCGCGGCATGTCTCGCAGTGGCAGGGGCCTGGCGCTCGCGGAGCAGCAAGTGGTGCCACCTAGGGTCCAGGAGCCAGTACCTGCCCTGTCTCCACTGGACCTACGCCAAACCTCATCACTGCGTACCTATGGACTTGTCCTGTATGTTGTGTTTTTTTGTTATAGGCCTCTACGGCCTCTTGTTCTTCATTTCTAGATGTCTCTCTCGTAATTAGTGTGTATATGATATGTTTGTAACTATGTTTCTTTGCGCCCAATGACATCTTGTATTTCTTTACGATTAATAAAGCAACTGATAGGCTTCCCCGACTAGGGGGGGGGGCGGCGGATGCCCTCCTGTCTGGAGGGGGGTCCCCCCGTCCTCTCCCTCGGGGGAGACTACCAACCCAAACGGTAACACCAGGTTGATTTAACTGCCTCTCAAAATAATTCTGTGGCTCTCAGTACACAAACAGGTACGGTTCTAACCCCACTGTCGGTAGCTCTGAAGATGGTTTTCTGTGGTTTCCCATTTTCACACCACGCGAATGGTGGGGCTGTACCTTAGTTTAGCTCGCGGCCGCTTTCTTCGCTCTCCTAGCCCTTTCTGATCCCATCGTCGCCATATGACTTATCGGTGTCGGTGTGACTAAAGATAATTGAAAAAAAAAGTTGTGAAAGTTGCCTCATCGTTACAAATTATCATAGAAATCAACTCATCATCACCTTATCTTAATTCTTTTAACATTGTCTCGCAAAATAAAAGCCTACGATCAAAATCGTCTTCCAAAAGCCCATGTATGAAACGAGGTATGTAACATTTGAATTATGTAAAGTTCTCCGTACAGAAGTTCTATAAATATCAGAGATATCCTACGAGTAGACATTTTAGAGCTCTGGAGAACCGCTTGTAAAATTTAAGCTTAGTTTTTTTTTTGCTTTACGTCGCAACGACACAGATATGTCTTATGGCGACGATGGGATAGGAAAGACCTAGGGATGGGAAGGAAGCGGTCGTGGCCTTAATTAAGGTACAGTCCCAGGATTTGCCTGGTGTGAAAATGGGAAACCACGGAAAACCATCTTCAGGGCTACCGACAGTGGGGTACGAACCCACTATCTCCCGATTACTGGATACTGGCCGCACTTAAGCGACTGCAGCTATCGAGCTCGGTAAGCTTAGTTTCATCGCTTAGTGACGGCTTACTTGTCACGTGGTAATCCGCTGCAGATCCTTGCTTGTCTCAAAACGTTTTCGTAAATGGTAGACAGCCTTCCTTCCTTGTAGGTGGAACAGTGCTGAAATTATTATTCCACTCGTTTATTATTAAATTATAACAACCTTTGTACCGGGTATTTAAAGCAAAAACTCATTTTTCATTAGAAAACATCTTCACAACAGGTTAAAATCTACAATGTCCAATGAACATACATCAGCTGTTTGATTAAACAGCACTGCACTCTGGTGTTTGTATAAATATTTATCTGAAAAAGTGGGTAATTGCGAATCACAATCGAGATTATCCAATAATTTTCAATGGGTATTGACGTTTGGCCCACCCTGCATAGGTTATTTTAAAGTGAGCTCTACACCTCGACGCCGTATCGAAACGGAGGTTGACAATCCACGTAGCCAGCTGTCATCTTAACAATGCGGCATGAATAGCTTTTTCTGATGTATATTTGTGCCATCTTGGAATGTCTTTTAGCCATGGAATTCTCGGGGGGACTACTCGCTCTTCGCCTACATCCTCACAATTTTTGTTCGGCTGGGGCGCCACAACATATCTAACTCAGCACCTCGCCGAGACGCAAAAGCATTGGCTACCCCCAAGTTGGTGGACGGCCGTTCTCAGCCATGTATTCTTGCCTAGTCAGTGATGTCGACCCAGCTCTATCGATCGAGGACATCTCTAATGAAGTTCGCCCGCTTGGTGTCTATAGTGTCACCCTTCTTTATTACGACGACTCTAATCCAGCGCCGGAGGTACTTCTTCATTTCCACTCTGCCAGTGGCTGCACCTCCGTTCAAACTACCGGAGTGATTATTCGTCGTCCACTTCACCGAGTGTCATCTACCCCAGCATACATCACAGCTCAAGAAACTGCTCCGCCTGCCGTCAGAACTCCTCCTCCATATTTCTCACCCCCATTCCTTCGTTTTCCTGTTTCCTCACTAATACCATCACCACCACCGCCATCTCTACTCCTCCCTCTCCCAACACTTCGCCTATCGTCCCTGTCCCTACCACCACAACTACCACTACCACAACTACCTCTGCACATCTCCCTCTCATTACTCCTATTACTACTACCACTCCGTCCCACCCTTCTCCCGTCCTGAACTCTCTTCCTTTCCCTTCCATCACCGATCAGACAAGGCCCCAGCAAACACCTCATCTACCATCTGTCGAGGGACCTACTACTGCTCCTCCTGAGAATGCGGGACGTTCACCTTCAGCACCAACGCCATCAACTCGTCCATCTACTCACAGCTGTGTTCTTCCAGGTGTGGATCCCGGCATTGCGCCTGACGATATTACCCGTGATATTCGCCAGGCAGGCATCCCTGCAAGGAAAGCATCTCGCATCTATAACACCGACGATCCTACATTTCTGGTGAGACTGCAACTGCAGCCACACGCCGACATCCCGCGCCTCATCGACCAGGGAGTCCACCTCTACGGCCGTCCCACCCACCTCCACAATCACCTCGTCCACATCTTCGCTTTTCTTCCGTCTCACATCCTCCCTCCTACTTTATACCTCCCTTACCTTTTCCCGACCTTCTTCGCCTTCTCCTCACTTCCCTCGTTAACTTCTCTTCATTTTACCACACCCTAGCCCTCCATCTTCTTCCTGACAACTTTGTGTAAAGGTCTGTGTCTTACATTTGTATTGTAACATTACGACATTATATCACTCAGTGTCCGCCTGTTGCCATTTCTTGATGGATGCAGTATTTTTGTATCCATCTCTTGACACAGGCCAGAGCAAAGTGTATCTTCCACCGAAGTCCCAGTCTCATCCATAGTTGTGACAATATGGAAGCTGCTGGGGTATGAGTGGTGCTGATTAATGACATTCAGAACACGACCAGTGTGTCTGAGTGTTATGAAAGGTGTTGCTCATAGGGTCAGTCCTGCTGCAGTAGCACCTTCTGGTCCAGTGAGGAAAGCAATGGCAAACTACCTCACTCCTCATCTTGGCTAGTACGCCTCATTTGGGCTCTGCCATTGGTTTTTGCAGTTTCTCTATAACTGCATAGCCTTTGGTGGTGCTATTTGAGGATCCAACCAGCCTCTGGGCTGATGACCTAACAGACAGACATCACTCAGTGCTTACATCTACAAGTCTTGTATCTTTAATTGGCATACTCCACTTCACATCACCTCTTCCCCTCTCCTCTTTCTCACAAACCTTCCCAACCCCGTCCAATCTCTTGGCCAAAGGGAGGGCGTAACCCTTCAGGTGGCCAGCTCCACCCCTTCAGGGTGGGGAATGAAAACTTGTCACGAACGAACGAATGAATGAACTTCTCCGTCTCCAAACGGACTTTCCGCTTGTATCTTCCATATATTAGCTGTAATAACTGATACCGCTCGCCCCTCATAACGTGTCCTAGGAAATTGAGTTTTCCTTTGTTCAGTGCTTGGATCCAGGGTCCAGCATTCACATCCATGTAGGAGAAGAGGGAATATGTAGCAACGGATCATGTGGATTCGTAGCTGCAGACCGAGATCTGCCCTTATAAAGAATTTCTTCACGTCAATGAATTGTTTCCTGGCCTCCTCAATAAATTCTATATTTTTCTCTCATTTGGAATCACATATGCACAACGGTTATTTTTTTTTTAAAGGAGCACAGAAGAAAGTTGTAGGTAAAAATATTTTTGACATGTTTCTTCAGTTTATTTTGTTTCAGGACGAGCCATTGCTGCACACAATGAAACAAATAACACTAATCATCTTTATCTTTAAAGATGTTTGTATACCGACTGTGGTGCACTTAGCGCAGGATGGAAACATGGAGTGTGTTCCTGGGTGAACCAACTTCGATTCTGAGTCCTGGAATTAATAAGATAACAGGGGAAGTTGGTGAAATAATAAGAGAAGAGAAAGATTTAATTATATAGTTCATTCAGCAACAATTTCATTACAATATTTCTAAATCTCTGTCTTTGAATCATATCAACATTTGTATATTTTTACACTTATCTTTCCTTACATTTACCATGTTTATTCCTTCGTATGTAGCTGTCCATCAAACAATTAACATATATACATATATATACACAGAAATGATACCATTGCCTTACATAGCGCTGTATGTAACATATCCATAACACATAACAGAAAGAAGAATTTCATCATTAACATCAACATGCTGCCATCATCGACTTAACACACATATTTTGGGAGAGTAATGAAGTACAAAGAGTATCAAATTGACTGTCAAGGAGTTTTCTTCGAAGGAAAGTAAGGAAGCAACAATGAACAACTAGATTCCTCGCAAATATATATATATATATATATTAATATATGGCTGAGATGGTGTATTTGAACAGCTTTAGTAAGCTGGAGGAGAGATCAAGTCTGTCGTCAAGTGTTTTTTATTGTAAGTAGTTTCAAGAAAGTTTTTTTACTGGGGACACAATCCAGTTCACTAGAAAAGTTTCTCCGCAACAGCTCCGTGTTGGATAAAGCACTCGTTATGTTGGTAATCGTGCCTCGTCTGTAAATAAAGTTTCATTAAAAACTTCAAGTACATATCGATTTATGAATCTCTGGAACCATTCACATTACATCAACCTCTTCACATAATCAGTTTGTTTTAATTCTTGAACTACGGTAGTCTTATACGGGCACAACATAAGTTATTTTCTTGTAGTTTTACCTGCTATGGGCTTAGAGATTTCGAACTCTTGCTAACATGCGTTGGTTTTCTAGGTCTCCGCAACATTACACCCAAGATTTGACAGATCTTGGTACATCGTAGGCTAGAAGGATCGCATGAAATTTACGTGTCAAATCACATACAGTATTGGAATTTGTATACCTTATATCTGGATAAAAGTTGCAAAATTATAATTTCCCATTTAAGGTAAACTGATCATCTTAAAAAAAGTGTTCCATTAAAAACGCTCACTCTTTAATAGTGAACCTTATCACGAATATTCTGTCGCATTATCATCAGTATTTTGCCTAAACGCAAGCACATTGCACAGTACACTAAACTTCTCGAAGACTACACTCTCCACATACCATTTGCCATTCAAGGCCGTATCAATGACTGCTTGTGCCAACTGAATGCTTTCTCTAACAGCTGATCATAATAAGCTCGCTGCAGAGGTAAGTACATCAATGGAACTTAGGGCTGCAGTCGATCCCAGTTTCCATTTAAACGTGGCACCTTCTCCCTGTCCAATCATCATCTTCCTTGCATTTCCCACTGGCACAAGGATTGCACTCTCCGATCGTTTTCTCCACTTTGGACGATCCATATCATCCCAAGGGTTAAATTTTGCAAGGCGCATGTTGTCCCTCACACTGTCCAGTCAACGTGTTTGAGATCGACCTCGAGGCTGGCGACCCTCCACGTTCACTGAAAGGGATGTCTTTGCAGATTAGGTGTCAGTGTTGCAAACTACAGGTCATACACTTTTCAAGCATTTTCTTTGTGATTTGGGCAACCTGGATTTTCTTCCGCACATTATCGTTCCTAAATGCTTTGGTCGAATCTGCCTAATGGACCATCCCGCCATCTTCCTTTCCGCTGCATGAAGTTCCTGCTCATGTTCTGATGTATGGCATATAGATCCTCCGGTAATCACTGAGTGGAAAACCTTAGATTTTAGACGCAAGGAAATTTTCTTATCGCACATCACTCCAGTAATTTGGTGCCAACCTTCAGATGTGATGCATAAATTCAGGTACTTGAACTGGATGACTTAATTAAGTTTATCCCTGAATATTGCAATTGTGTCATCCGTTAGATCACCGCATACAAGTATCCTTCAAATATAATTTCATCCCAAATTTTTCGAGCCGTGTCTTCCAACCGGCTATTCCAGGCCTTTGCGTGTTGCATTTGCTAACACAACAAAGCGTATAATAACGCTCGCGGATATCTTACCTGCATGTCATTTGTGATAACAGTGGTGCAAAGTATGAGTAGGAATGGGGACAAGAGCTATCCTTGATGGACACGAACAATGATTTAAAAGGTACGGTATCCAATGTTTCAATGTTTCAAATGCACAGCGTACTGTGTTAGTGAACTTGCGTTACTGAAGTTGCACACAGTTTAACATACCTTCTCCCTAAACGAACATCTCCATCAACAGATTAAAGTACAGTTGTGTAACAGACAAAAACATAAACACCTGAACAAAGAGACTAAAGACGTGTTATTTCCAACTGTTTATGCACATATTATTAGAATTTTTAATTTATCCATAGAAATGGCATTACCTCATACAAAACGACTGACCACAGGGATCCTTAAAGATTACTTAAGAATACTGGAAATTCAAACATTAAAATTGGAAGTTTTGGAAGTTTACTGTAATCCATTCAGTTGAAATAGAGATGATGACGTACAATATCAAGAAAATCTTTGATAATCCCCACTCGTTCGTGTTACTTCAACACGACACACTGACCGAAATGGTTCTCCTCCAGTTTAATAAAATCTTGTAAGGAAATATTTCATAGTGATCAAATTGTGCGCGTTTTAGCATTTCCTTATACAAACTGAAGTTACACATCAAACTTCAGATATACTGTAAATACACCATCTCAGCTTTCTAGCAATAATACTTTATTTTGCAAGGGAGTATTATACACAATGACTGATACTTTATTATACATTTCAAGGTAAAAACTATGATAACGGAAGAACTAGAAAAGTAATTTCCAACAATGTGTAAAATAGCATGTGAAAATAAAACAAATGATTCACGTCGATGCGCAGTTGCTTGAGTGAAAATGCCTTGCATATAGTTGCTATTGCCAGATGTCAGTTTCAACATTTTAATATTACAATTTACACTACAAATGAGGAGTTCACTGCAAGAACCACGTAACACTATTTAGGAAGAAGAGAATTATGATCCTCGAAACATGTACGATGTGAAATAAACATTATGTTTATGTTATTACAGTATATTTAATATTGACAAGGCGGATTCAAATTAAATTCCTTGATTCACTAGGATTTCCTTCTAGTTCCCTTTATTCTTGACGTCATCCTACCCCCTTTTATATACGTACAGATACAGAATGTAGATGGAACATTATATTTACCGATCATTTATGCTGTTATTACATGCAACCGGTAGAATGCATTACATTCAGTGCCTACGGCACGAGAGTGTTTGTTTAGAGTACTTAAAATATCTGTAATATCTAGAAAACATTTTATTTAACTTCTTTTAAGTACTAACATTTTAAAACGTAAATTTAATTTATCGGAAGTATAGCTTGGAAGCATTTTATTTAATTTCTTTTAAATATTATTCAATGAATTAGCGTTTCACCACCTAATCTCACTTCTTTTAAACATTAAATTAAATGTAAGAACTATTGTTATTACATTTAACTATTTAAGGTTAATTTCTGTCTCCAAATACACTAACGAAAGAAATAAGATGTGTTTGGAATGAATATATGAATATATATGAATTGTATATATATCTATAAATAATACCCTTATCTCTCCTGTCTTCATTCATGTGTCCCTTAGAAATGATAAGAGAAAACAATAATTCGTGTCATTATCTTCTCTGTTTCTTTGGTTATGTTCCTTACTAATTTGAGAGTTAGAGCAAGGCTCTGAAAAACATATTTTTGTATCTGAAAACTTTCACTGCCAATATTTTATGTTTACATGTTAGGGTATTATAGCAGAGAACTCTTCACTTGTTCCAACATTTCTTTTTCAAAGATTTTTCAGCTGATGAAGTCTTTGCTTCACTACTTTTGGTGATGATATTTCACAGTCTCATGTCAATCACTCAACAGCTACCTAAGTGACATTACTTTGCTTTCATCTTAATCTGTTCATTCAATGAAATGTGAAAATCATGTACTGAAACACTTGGAACTACAAGCATCTGTTTTACAGTTTAAAAAAAAGTCGTTTACAGCTTGTTTAATATAGTACTGTAGTTTGAAAGAAAAAGAAATGCTTAATTACAAGAGAATCCATAGAACTTGAACTTCCTTGTGTGTTATAGAATAATGAATATAATTCATAAAGTCACATTATTATAAATGTACCGCATGTTTCAAACAGTAATTATTTATTTTACGTCCCACTAACCACTTTTCCGGTGTTTGAAGACGGTGAGGTTCTTCTTCGAATACCACTGGAATTCATAAATTAGTTTAGACCTAATGAAGAACCTAACAGTCATAAAATAATAGTAATAATAATAATAATAATAATAATAATAATAATAATAATAATAATAATAATAATAATAATAATAATAATACATTTTTGTATACTTTCTCATCAGGCGGGCACTACCTAGGTAAAGTTCTATTATGCAAATAAGAAGTCGTAATGAATCAATATCACTATTTGCTTTCAATACATATACATTGAGACAGTATAAATGTACCTAATTTGTAAATAAAATAACAATTCTAATCTAGATATTAAAGCAATTTGCATGATTTATTTCCAGTCGCTCTCAATTGTCCACTTTGAATCTTTTTCTCCCATAAGTTAAAAAAATATAAAGCATTTTATAAGAGTGTTGCTAAAGGCAGGAAAACAATAAAACACAAAAAGGAAATATCCAGTTCACAGAATAAATCTTATTAATATGTGTTAGCAACCAATATGGTTACTGGAATTAACCAATAAAACACTTCCTTATACAATGGAAGATTTAAAAATAAAATATACATCGTGTACAAAAAGTATTCTTATTTTCGAATATAGTTCCAAAATGTATTCACTCACTCATGGCAAGACTTAACCAGCAATGGCAGATACATTAATATTCTTGTCTGATGTGAACATGTGGGACTTATCTTTTATACTAATTGTCTATTTCAATGCTCATATTTACTCTACTCGGCCGAGATTTGGATCTTTATTGGGCGAACCATGGCTGACTTTTTAATTACTATTGTCAGGTAAACACTAAATGTGCCGCCAGAGATCTCGACGACATGGAATGCTGAAATTGTTTCTGCCCTTCGAGCATACGACTACCTCTGCTGGGTTTGGGATCTGGAGGTCACAAAGGGAGCTTACACGGTAGAGAGAGGCCAGCAACATCGTCGATATTTTACTATATCGGATGGTTGAGAACAAAATGGTTACCAGTTTTAAAAATGAATTTTTGAGAGTTTATCATTAATGTATAGATTATTTTGACCTCTACAACCTCCGAAAGTGTTACAACAAAAATCTAAAAAACGTGTATATGCCAGGAAGCACCTCTAACGGTTTTCAATGTTCTGATATTAGTCGCTTTGCTTAACTCGAAAGAGTTACATTTTGAGTTGTAATTCTTTACCGGATTATAATAAATGATGTGAACTATATACAAACCAATTTTCATAAACATTATGTAACACGTGTATTTTTGAGAGGCAATGATGAAAACTGCAAAAAAATCTTTAAACTCTCCTCCTGAAAAATCATGGATTTTAATTGTAACCCTTATGTTTGATATCATGTTCACATCAGATTACATTTTCTGGATATCTGAAGAGTAAATCTGTCGTTTTTTAATGGCACAAATTCTGAGATGTGTTTATTCATAATTACAAAATCAGAACAAAGTGCGACAAAGAACGAAGAAAAATGTAGGTAATAAGAAGTCTATTCACAAAGAAAATAAGAACTGTTATGTATAATTACTGGTTCCATCATCCAAATGCGGAAGTATTTACTTATCATAAATACAGAAACTATTAATTACAACATATTTACTTATCCTAGTATTAACAGGTAGATAATATTAATGGTAAACAAAATATATATAGAGAACTTCTTTGCAACATATCAAAAATAAGTTTCCTAGGAGGAAACCATAATTTAATTCCACCGATTGCAAATGTTTCCATTGCAACAAAGTAAGGTACCGGTATTCTAATTTATACCCTTGGAGACAAATTTCAGTTTTAGTATACAAGTAGCTATCTTATCTGGGGATGAACACAGGAGATATCGAATTTCACTTAGGCATTTTCTAATTAAGAAGACGACGCACAGCGGCGAGGTTTTGGAAGAGTAAGAATGGGTTTAATCTATATACTAAGGCCCACGAGAGTTGAATTCTGACGTTTAGCGCCATCGGCGAGAAAAAAGTTGACTAACGCTGCTCGAAAATGTTCTGTTGCTATGGCAACGATAACAGCGATGACAGTTTTAAGAAAGCTATCGCCACGTGGTTGGCTTGTTCTCAGTAGCTTTTGTGATATTATTCAAAGCGATTCTGTGTTAGTTGTTGCTGCTTTATGTATTTACGTGTTTGTTTTCTAAATATTATTTTCGTTGTTTATTTTTGTGTAAGTTAATCAGTGGCTAGTTGTACAGTTCTATTCTGTATGTAACATTTACATTTGTTGAAGTTATTGTCAGAAACTGACATTTTTGTTAGTGATTATGAAATCTCATATATATAGGCAATGACGTGTTCTGTCTTAAATGCTGGAATTATTAGCACGCGCTTAGGAACGGGACAAAGTTTATTGTATTGCATTAGGTCTACATGTTTTATTAAACACTCAGCCTGTATTAAAGTGTGATCTGTCGCAGACTGAGGTAACTATCACAATCCAGCGTACTTCGCAGTTGTTGCTTTCGCCGCTCAAATGTCAGACTCTAACTCTCGTGGGCCCAACTATAGTAATAGGCTATAACGAGTGTTTCAGTTTGTATCCACAAATTCGTCAGCAGCTAAGCTGCCGATAGAATCTGGAGCTTGAATTGTACTTATTTAGGGAATAACTACAAGAATAAATAAGTAATGATGATACAAGTGAATAACTTCAGTCTATAAAAAACACATATATAGGAATTCATAACCTATAAAGAGAACAGCATGGACATACACTATTGTGCAAAGAGATGTTAAAAATCATGGAATAGCAACGTTTTGTGATGTCTTGGAAGAACCCAGATCTATATCAAGTGTGATCTGACATCTAGAGAGTGAGATGAACACCGTCTGTGCTGGTCGTGACAAGGCGATGTGAATTTTATATTCTTTCGAACGGGGCGTAATAGTGGAGACTGAACATTCCATTGTCAAAGTTGTATGTGCTGACATGTAAGATACCTCGATCGACGGTGTCACGTGTGTATCGGTAGTGGTGATTATTGTTTTAAGAGGAGTCCGAAAGAACTTTGAAGCCAATATTATCCGCCAACGTGAGAAAAAGGGGAAAATACTTGCAATAGCGGCGCTAAGAAACTCGGGGGCACCCCCGTAATAATTAAAAATGGGCCCCTCGTTTCCCGATAAGGAAAGTCACAAGTTTATTTCGTAGCACAATGTTGTATAATATTACAATGAACAGCAACGATAATAATAATAATGTTACACAATTTAGTCTTCAAATCCGAAGGAATTGAATTATTATACTTCGCACAGACACACACGAAATGCATATTACAGTTATAGCAACCAAAACACGCTGACCGTCACAATATTAAGAAATAATCCCGTTCCGAGGACCAAATAACTTATTAGTATTACAACTCAACCGTCAATCGCAGGCCTACTTAGTTACACTGACTGCGAAGAGTTATAAACAGGTTTAAGTCTTCAGTATGTACAGTTTAGATAAAGAGGATGTCCTTGTTATCGCATCTTCGATGACTACTGGGTTCTCAGAACTGGCTAATGAATTCAAAATCCTTGTTGATTGTTGTAAGTGGCAGCAGGGAGGGTTATTATTGGAACAGGTTGCGCCTAAGTTTGGAATAAACCTCTGAAATACAAATAATACTGTGTTGTGTGCTGTAGCTTTATCAATATGTAAAATCACTCTTGAGCCACTGAAGTAAGAAACAGTCATGGCCCCCTCAAAACCCGCGGGGTCTGTGGAGTCCTTATCGCCGCCACTGCATACTTGCTCTAAATACGCCCCGTCGCTACCCCTTAAATCCGAAATTTAGAGCTTTAAAAATGTCGTTACAGCAAAAGTGATTACGGGATTTGAAAGAGGAAGAACCGAGGGATTTTTAAGGTTAAAATTTATTGAAACCTCGATTTCTTTGTGAAAATTGGCAACATTTCAGTCAAGACTCCCCTAAAGAAGAACTGCAACTTGGCAACATCCTCTATTAACACGAATTAGAGGGAAAAAATGGAAGGGATCTAACACTTCGAAAAATGAAGATTTCGGCCAAAGAAACACTTGGGTCAGAATGGGCGTGAAAATGAAAGACTCTCTAGGCCCCGAGTGCTCTAATACCGTCGGGGTCGGAAAGAGATAAGAGTCGACCAAGAGAGGTTGGATAGGATAGATAAAAGTCAAGAGCCTGGCATAAGTAAGCTGAAGCCATGCCAGGATTCGGCTAACGGCCCCGTGGGCACCAACCCATGCTCCCAAGTTCAGAGCCCCTGGGTCCCCTTTTAGTCTCCCCTTACGACAAGCAGGGGATACCATGGGTGTTATTCTACCAACCCCACCCACAGGGGGCCACATGTCTATCGGGATTACCTCAATGAAGGCATTACCACCCATAGGGGGCCACGTGTGTATCGGGAATACCTCATGGAAGGCATTACCACCCATAGGGGGCCACGTGTGTATCGGGAATACCTCATGGAAGGCATTACCACCCATAGGGGGCCACATGTCTATCGGGATTACCTCATGGAAGGCATTACCACCCATAGGGGGCCACGTGTGTATCGGGAATACCTCATGGAAGGCATTACCACCCACAGGGGGCAACGCGTGTATCGGGAATACCTCATAGAATGCATTACCACCCATAAGGGACCACGTGAGTATCGGGAATACCTCATGGAAGGCATTACCACCCACAGGGGGCAACGCGTGTATCGGGAATACCTCATAGAATGCATTACCACCCATAGGGGACCACGCGTGTATCGGGAATACCTCATGGAAGGCATTACCACCCACAGGGGGCAACGCGTGTATCGGGAATACCTCATGAAAGGCATTACCACCCAAGTGGACAGCACTGTGCTTCATGATCGCGATTAGCGTCTTCTGGTAATAGGTAAGCCACACTGGCTCAAATCACATTCACATGCAATGCAAGAGGTACCCAGCAGATAGGTGCAGCGTTCTTCAATGTCAGTGGGACATGGGAGCAGAAGGAGAGAATTTCTAGTTAAGACACCCTGAACTTGTTCAGTTGGTTTTTGAGGGAAGTGTCGGTAGTAAGAACGGTAGGGGTAGACCAAGGTTAGAATATGACAACCACATAGGAGGTGGTGGTGTTGATTATTGTGTTAAGAGGAAGTGCAATTTGGCAGCCATCCTCTATATAACATTAATCAGAGAGAAAAATGGAAGGGATCCGACACTTTAAGAAATGAAGGTATCGGCCAAAGAAAGATTAAAGGCCACGAAGGACGTGAAAATGAAAGACTCCGTAGGTCTCGAGTGCTGTAATACCGTCGAGGTCGGTAATGAACAAGAGTTGACCAAGGGAGGTCGGATAGGATAGATGACAGTGAGGAGCCTGGAACAAGTAAGTGGAAGCAATGTCAAGACTCAGCTGAGGGTCCCGTGGTCGCCAACCCACGCTCCCAAGTTGAGAACCCCTGGGGCCCATTTTAATCGTTTCTTACGACAGGCAGAGAATACCATGGGGGGTTATTCTACCGCACCCACCCACAGGGGGATAGCGGATGTGGTCTTTAGGAGATTTTTTACTGTATCAGCCTATATAAAATGTCCTGCTTTAAAAAATCCGGCGTTATCTGATATACGTTTGATAATCTGGCAACCCCATCACTTATGATAGTGGATCACGCTATGCTGATTGCGCGATAATGCAGGGGGTGTTCTTACTGTAATCAATTTTTGGACAACGGTTTAAAATGTAGCAATATGAAGAGGGAGATTCCATATTAGTGTAACGAACGCTAAGCTACGTTCTTCCACCTGGCAGTGTTTGGGTATAGCTGGATCTCATCTCAATATAGTTAATGTTTAATACTTCTTTCGGTGCGGCCCTCATCAGAAATATCTGACATCATAGAAGAACAACACTAATCGCAATACCACATCAGATCGCTTCTCGAGGACACACACCGCTTCACAACAAGACGCCGATATCTCAGCTCTTCGCAGACAATTCTCCCGGCCGGGTGGCTCCACATCTATACTTCAGCTCCCAGCCGGCTAAAGAAAAGCAAAACGGCCGACACCAAAAGTTGGAAGTCAGCCTCCCCAACTTACCTACCTCTCTATCCATTATGCCCACCAACACCACCACCACCACCACCACCACTACGACGACGACGACTTCCACTTTACCTATCCTCCCATCACGACTCTAACGTATTCCCATCCTTCGCCTCTTCTTACGACTTCATGTCCTTTGCCTCCATACCCTGAGTCGCCTAGTTACTTCCAACGCCCGTCACCAGCAAATACTTCCACTCTCCCTAACCTTCAAACCCCTGCTCAACTTAGTCTTCAGCCATTCGACGCAGCTTCCGCCATCGGAGCAATCGCATCACCGCAGATATCATCACAGCCACCACCATCTTCTCTCGCCACAGACGAAGGACCTGCCACGCCTGTCAGCACTTCAGCTGGCTCTGCACCACCACCGTTGACACCAACATCTTCTCAAGCCATGCATAGCTGCGTAATCCGCGGAGTCGATCCTAACCTCTCCGACTGGGGCATACTATACGAACTACAGGCAGAAGGTGTTCCAGCTCGCCGAGCCTTCCGAATCATGAACGCCTCTGGTCCCACCTATATGGTCCGACTCCATCTGCCCACCGACGAAGATGTACAGCGACTCATCAGCAATGGTGCCTACATCTACCGCCATCTCCATAAGGCAGAACCCTCCCGCTCCCCATCCCTACCTTTTCCTCGCCATCCTACCAACACACGACGGCGCACCCGGCCAGCCCCTCCTCCATTTCAACCTAATCAATCCGTCCGCCCACCCCTACCCGCAACTAATTTCTTCTATCAATCTCTCCCGCAGCTTGAACTACTCAGACTCCTCACCACTTAATTTTGTAATATCACAGCAACTCTCCACCTTCTAACTCTTCAACTCCATCCTAGCTCTCTCAATTAAACTTTCAGTCTTCACACACGTCCCCCAACATTTCCACCCTTTCCCCTCTATCAACTTATCTCAGCCTTTCCCATCTTCTTCATTCAACACTTCTCACTGTTCTCTCCACCTTTCCCGGCCCGAGAGAGCACGTAACGCTCTAGGAGGCCCGCCTCGCCCCGCGGGGAATGAAAACAACAACCACAACGCAATACCTGTGAATTCGATTCTCAAGTACTAGAGAATGATAGGAACATTACGGAAGGGTTTGCAACGTACTTTCAGTCTGAATTCTCCCAAGATAGAGCTCAATATAACATTCCAAAGGTCCCATCAGGAACCAATGGCAATATCCACTTTGACAGCATTACTGTATAGGATGTTGAACTAGCTGTAAAAAAGCTCAAACCAAAGTTTTCCGCGGGACCAGATCAGATAACATACTTATGAAAGGTTGCAAAGATGTACTGAAATATCCTCTCCTCTTCATTTATAACTTAATTCTCAAAACATCCGTATTTCCCACAGTATGGAAACTATCCCGAGTATGCCCTGTGTTTAAATCGGGTAATCCAATGTTAATAAAAAACTACCGACCAATATCAATTATTTCAGCTATTGCCAAGGTTTTCGAATTTATACTATGTCATAGACTCACAGTCTATACAAGACCTTTAGTGTCAGAACAGCAACATGGATTTATTTCAGGATGATCTACAGTAACAAATCTCATAACTTTTACGTAATCATTATCCGCAGAACTTGATAGAGGTGGCCAGGTAGATGTAATATTTACTGACTTCGAAAAGGCCTTAGACAAAATTGGCCACGACATACTAGCACTAATACTAATACTAATACTCACCTGAACGAATAAAATTCTCGAAATATCTCTTATACGTCGATGACTTTAAGGTATTCAAATCCATTATCAACATTAACGACTGCGAACTTCTCCAGGCTGACTTAAGTAATTTACTACAATGGACGACCGAAAATCAGCTATATCTAAATATAGAGAAATGTGTATCGATTCCGTTCACCCGAAATAAAACGTGTATTCCCTTTGAGTATAAACTAGGTTACGATGACCTGAAACCAGTAAATGAGGTTAAAGACATCAGGATGTTATTAGATCGAGAACTCCACTTCACCCCACATATACAGAAGGTAGGGCATTAGGATTTGTGATGAGAAATGTCTAACCTTTTGAACTCCTAAAAACCTGTATTCACATCTACATCTCTCTCGTCGGACCCAAAGTAGAATAAGCAAGCGTTGTATGGAATCCAGCAGACAAAATATATACTGCACAGATCGAAAAATCCAAAAGAGATATTTAAAATACTTATATTTCAAAAAATCGGTAATTATCCACACATAGCATACAACGAACTTCTCCTAAATTTTGAAATAGAAAGCTTGGAACTGAGGAGACAAAAGGATGACATGAAGTTTTTGTACAAAACTGTAAATTCTATTATTGACAACCCTGACTTTTTATGCCTCTTGACTTTCCACGTGCCCCGCTTTAATGCAAGGAAAAATGTAACTTTTCATAATAAAAAGTTAGAACAACCGCTCACAAAAATTCCCCACTCTACAGGCTATGCAATGTCTACGACAGTGCAGTTCAGAAAAAAATTCTTTAGACTTCTCTGTACCTCTAGAACTGTTTTTACAACAATTCACCATCTCCGTGAAAACTATCTAATTTGTAATGCTGATTTGAACCACAAAATGTATTATAAACATTCACCATTAAGCCCTCTCCCATAAATGTTATTATAAGGGTTAGGACTAGAAGAAAATAATAGTTTAGATATGAAATTACGATTTTTATTATTTAAATTTTTATTTTACTCTTTCTTGTAAAGATTAAACTAGATTAGATGTGAAATACTGTTCCTCTCTCATTGTAAATATAATATGAGAATAGTTCAGATATTAGGTTATTAGACTAAGTGAAACCATTTTAAATAAATAAATAAATAAATAAATAAATAAATAAATAAACCCTGATTATCCAAGGTCTGATTAATCGGCACCGTATAATTCGAGCCAGATTTGTAAGTCTAAAATACTACATTACTTTTTAATAATAATAATAATAATAATAATAATAATAATAATAATAATAATAATAATAATAATAATAATAATAATAATAATAATAATAATAATATTTGCTTTACGTCCCACTAACTACTCTTTTACGGTTTTCAGAGACGCCGAGGTGCCGGAATTTAGTCCCGCAGGAGTTCTTTTACGTGCCAGTAAATCTACCGACACGAGGCTGACGTATTTGAGCACCTTCAAATACCACCGGACTGAGCCAGGTTTGAACCTGCCAAGTTGGGGTCAGAAGGCCTGCGCCTTAACCGTCTGAGCCACTCAGCCTGGCTACATTACTTTTTAAATGCAGTAATTCTTAACGGTGCTGACATGAATGTTGTGCTGCACATGTATATTTTTGCCGAAAAGTGGTGGTGGTGGTGGTGGTGATTATTGTTTTAAGAGGAGGTACAATTAGGTACTTATCCTCTCTATAACATTAATCAGAGAGAGAAAATGGAAGGGATACCACACTTCGAAAAATGAAGGCATCGGTCAAACAAAACCAAGGCCACGAAGGGCCTGAAGGTCGTCGGGGTCGGAAAAGAACAAGAGTCGACCAAGGGAGGTAGGATAGGATAGATGAAAATGAGGTGGTTTGCACAAGTAAGTGGAAGCAATGCCAGGACTCAGCTAAGGGCCCCGTGGTCACCAAATCACGCTCCCAATTTGAGAGCCCCTGGGTCCCCTTTTAGTCGCCTCTTACGACAGGCATTGGATACCGTGGGTGTAATTCTACCTTCCCCATCCACAGGAAGTCCAGGGAACTCTGACGGCACAACGGTATGTCATCATGTGTTACCTCTCAAGCGATAGTATCGTGGTATCATTTTTCAACAGAACACTGCTCGTCCACAGGCGGCACATGTCTCTAAGAACAGTCTGCGTGATGTTGAGATAGTTCTGTGGCCAGCAAGATCGCCAGATGCATCCCGGATGGAATATGTTTGGGAACAGCTCGGATGTCAGTATCCATGATATCAAGGGCCAGCTTGCCTCAGAAGACGATACAACGGCTTTATGACACTCTTCCCAACAGAATCAGTGCATGCATCCAGGCCAGACAGGTTGCAAAGTCATACTGATAACTGGGCTCTACTGACAAGCATTTTGTAAATTTGACTCCATTTTGTAATCACTGAAATAACATCAAACAGCCTGCTAACACGTCAAGTTTCATTTCGTTTCCTCCGGTGGTGGTGGTGGTGATTATCGTTTTAAGAGGAAGCACATCTAGGTAACCATCCTCTATATAACACTAATCAGAGAGAAGAAAACAGAAAGAATCCGACACTTTAAGAAATGAAGGTATCGGCCAAAGAATGATACAAGGCCACGAAGGCCGTGAAAATGAAAGGCTCCGTAGGCCTCGAGTGCTCTAATACCGTCGGGGTCGAAGAAGGATAAGAATTGACCAAGGGAGGCCAGACAGTATAGATGAAAGTGAGAAGCATGGGACAAGTAAGTGGAAATAATGCCAGGACTCAGTTGAGGGCTCCGTGGTCGCCAAACCCACGCTCCCAAGTCGAAAGCTCCTGGGGTCCCATTTAGTCGCCTCTTACGACAGGCAGGGGATACGGTGGATGTCATTCTACCGACCCCACACAGGGAGTTCGTTTCCTCCTCCTGTTCAGGGTGCTTCAATTTTGCTGTCAGGTAGTGCATTTCCTTACTTAACTATGTCAATGATAGAAAACGGCTTTGTAGTACCGTTGCAGTGCTTCAAATGAAACTTTCCGCCCGATTGTTGCCTTTTCTTGGCAACTTTGTTGCTCTAAATGCACATTTCTCTGCTACCTCCTTGGAATGTTTGAACAATATTGAGTTTAAAAATCTTCAGTTCTAAAAGATTGTAAAACTTCAAGTGCCATGATTTTACAACTTCGTAGGTCACACTGCTGGACTGTAGGGTCTTTGATAATGAGTCATATTGCGCTAGGACTCTTCTGAGTAGAAATGAAGGTATCGGCCAAAGAAAGATTAAAGGCCACGAAGGGCGTGAAAATGAAAGACTCCCTAGGCCTCGAATGCTCTAATACCATCGGGGTCGGAGAAGAACAAGAATCATCCGTGCTTTTTAACAGATCATTGGCTTGTCTACCGTTGGCAGTCAGTCCGTGAAATCTCTTATAGAGCCGAATGAGTGGCCTCAGAGTTATCTAACAAATATAATGCGTCATCTATTGTTAAACAAGCACACAGGAATTGAAACCAGGAAGAAATTTGTTAAAACCTTTGTTTGGAATGTGCTAACTTACGGTTGTGAGACCTGGACTTTGGGAAAACAAGCACAATCAAGACTAGAAGATGCGGAAATGTGGTTCTGGAGAAGACTGACAGGACAAGTTGGAGAGGAAAGGAAACTAATATCCAAATCTTGAATGACGTTAATGAGAAATGGACCTAAATTTATTCAATAGAGGAGAGGAAAGCTAAATTTCTTGGGTACGTCCTACGACATGACACCTTTCTCCAGAATATCTGCGGAGGAAAGGTCCTAGGGAAGAAGTCGAGAGGAAGACCACGTCTCTCATACCTTAGGAACATAATCACTCAGCTGGGTTTTGCTTCCTATGTCACGATTAAAAGGACTGCTGAAGACCGTGGGATGTGGCTGCAGCGACAAGGCTTAGCCTTTAGATAATAGATGGATGATCAAATAGTTTCCGTTTGAGGGCGTTGCTGCAGCGGACACGCAACGTAGCGCGACTCCGATGCGGATATATAAGAACGGATATAAAGGCAAAAGGGGGTTAGTGTTGCAGTCGTGCGGCCACGTTAACTACAGTACCTAATGCGTCCAAACAGGACCAACGTGCTATTATTCTGTTCTTCACTGGAGGCAACATACCTGTCGAAAACCACCGTTGTGGAATGGTGCACCAGGTTCCGTGCGGGTCGCGTTTCGACTCAAGACGCTGGTCGATCTGGGAGGCCAGCCTCATCCATTACAAACAATAACCACAAGCGGGCGGTGAATCTCGATCTCTCCCCGTGGGATTATCACGCCTTCGATCTCCTCAAAAAGGCCTTGAAGGGTCGACGCTTCCCGTCAGACGAGGATGTACAGCAGGCGGTTATGGACTTCTTCACGCAGCAGGACACGGTTTTTTTACCACATGGTAAACCACTGTAAGCCTGATGCTTCGGTAGGATGAGCGCCTCAATGCTCTTGGCGATTTTGCCTGATTGCCATCCCGATTCAGGACTCTACGGCCGTCGAAAGGAAACTTGTTGGTCGCTCCTTATATGATATACGGTACCTATTTATCTACATGTAATGTTAATAGAAATCTTAAAAGAAATGTGTTTCTATATACTACATGTATATATGTCTTTACCGGTTTCACTAAGAGATGGCGCCAGCGAACAGTGCACAGCGCATGAATTTGACAAATGCGTCAGTTTGTTCGTCTGACATTGACCTACAAACACACCTAAGTTGAGTCCGCCAAACACTAGCGTCTGTGTTGTATCGTTCAGTGATCATGTCGACGTTTGTGCCTGAAAAAGAACATTTGCGGCACGCATTGCTTTTCTTAGTTAATCAAAAGGAAGAGGCTGTAGAAAGTCATCGTTTGCTGGCAGAAACATATGGTGAACACGCTCCATGGATTAGAACATGTAAGACATGGTTTCGAACAAATCCCTTCTGCAAGAAGACCATGCTTTGTGTCTGGTGGGACCAGAGCGGTATTGTGTATTATGAACTCTTGAAGCCCGGAGAAACCGTTAATGCACAACGCTATCGCCAACAAATGATTCATTTAAATCACGCATTGATCGAAAGACGACCGGAATGGGCTAGAAGACATGGCAAAGTGATTTTGTTTCATGACGATGCGTCGTATCACACAGCAAACCCAGTGAAAGACACTTGAAATCGCTTGGATGGGACATCCTTCCGCACCCGCCGTACTGCCCCGACCTGGCGCCATCTGACTATCACCTCTTGGCATCAATGGGGCACGCGCTCGCAGAGCAGCACTTCAGCAATCTCGAGGAACTTGGAAAATGGCTCGACGAATCGTTTGCCGCAAAAGACAAGCAGTTTTTCTGGCATGGTGTTCATAACTTACCTGAAAGATGAACGAAGTGTGTACAAGTCGATGGCCAATATTTTGAACAAACAAAAAATGCATTTCCCTTGAAAATTACGTATTTTATTTACCACAAAAACCGGCAAAACCTATGCATGAAGCAAACTGGCACATATTAAACCTAAGAAAATAAATACAGTAGAGAGTTTTGTTATATTGAATAATGCAGCAAAATGAAATGGCGTATGGCTTTTAGTGCCGGGTGTGTCCGAGGACAAATTCGGCTCGCCAGATGCTGGTCTTTCGATTTAACTCCCATAGGCGACATGCGCGTCGTGATGAGGATGAAATGATGATGTTGAAGACGACGTATACACCCAGCCCCCGAGGCAGTAGAATTAAACAATTACGGTTAAAATTCCTGACCTTGCCGGGAATCGAACCCGGGAACCCTGTGACCAAAGGCCAGCACGCTAACCATTTAGCCACGGAGCCGGACATGTAGCAAAACAGAACATGAGACTAACACTGCACTGTAACAACTAAAACGGGTCTCCGTTGTTCGGCTAATACGCGTACGGTAGGTAACCTGAACATCTGATCATCGAGACAGTCGTGTAGTCCGTGCGGTTTGGCACTCATAGGCTAGCATATTTATTAGCGACATTTTAATTAGGATTGAGGGGGCAAGGTAAAAATTGCACAAAATTAATATTTCTATTAACACTGAGAAACAAGAAAGGAAAATTTTACGAAAAATGTTTGGCCCAGCTTGTATAGATGGAATATGGAGGAAAAAATCATCCCAGGAGATATATTGTCATTCTGAAAAAAATTCTGACACTTTTCTGAAAAGACGTTTGTAATTTTATGGACACATTATCAGAATGAACACTAACAGGCTAACTGAAAGAATTCTCAACCTGGCCCTTTCATTAAAAACCAAAAACAGCTGGCTTCGTGAAATTGAAACAGATCTCCAGGAAATCAACATCTCAGAAGACATTGTACAGGACAGATGTAAATTCAGAACCAAAATCGACAATCACCACTTTGAAGACAAACGCAACACCAGAGCTACTATAACTTGGACAGAAGAACTAAGGAAGAAGCTCAGCGAGAGGATGAAGAGATTTTGGGAGGAAAAGAAGGCCAACACATCAGCTAAGCAAGTTCAACCGTGTAGGGCATAACGATGTATAAAATTATATAGGTAGCCTATACAGTTTTACAAATATAATTTTGTTCCATTGAACTAAATTAAACAGAGTAACGAAACATGTACTTGTAAAATATATATTTCTTATTCTGTAATATTATGAAAATTTGGTTTACTTCAAAATATTGGGAGGGGAAGGTGCAATTGCCACCCCTCGCCACCCTCGAATTACGCCTATGCTTCCGATTATTCTTCTGCAAACATTCATAAAACCGGTCCTTTATAATCTAGCCTTAAATCGCACGAGCGCGAATGAAGGAATTTTGCAACTTCGCATAAAGCCTCCCAACAGAAAAATACTGAAGTTTTAATGTGTGACTGCCCATTTGACCGCCTCTGTGGTGTAGTGGTTAGCGTGATTAGCTGCCACCCCCGGAGGTCCGGGTTCGATTCCCGGCTCTGCCACGAAATTTGAAAAGTGGTACGAGGGCTGGAACGGGGTCCACTCAGCCTCGGGAGGTCAACTGAGTAGAGGTGGGTTCGATTCCCACCTCAGCCATCCTGGAAGTGGTTTTCCGTGGTTTCCCACTTCTCCTCCAGGCGAATGCCGGGATGGTACCTAACTTAAGGCCACGGCCGCTTCCTTCCCTCTTCCCATCCCTCCACAAGGCCCCTGTTCAGCATAGCAGGTGAGGCCGCCTGGGCGAGGTACTGGTCATTCTCCCCAGTTGTATCCCCGACCAAGAGTCTGAAGCTCCAGGACACTGCCCTTGAGGCGGTAGAGGTGGGATCCCTCGCAGAGTCCGAGGGAAAAACCGAACCTGGAGGGTAAACAGATGACGATGATGATGATGAAGATGGCCACCACATCAGCTAAGCAAGTTCAACCGTGTACGGCATAACGATGTATAAAATTATATAGGTAGCCTATACAGTTTTACAAATATAATTTTGTTCCATTGAACTAAAATAAACAGAGTAACGAAACATGTACTTGTAAAATATATATTTCTTATTCTGTAATATTATGAAAATTTGGTTTACTGTACTTCAAAATATTGGGAGGGGAAGGTGCAATTGCCACCCCTTGCCACCCTCGAATTACGTCTATGCTTCCGATTATTCTTCTGCAAACATTCATAAAACCGGTCCTGTATAAACTAGCCTTAAATCGCACGAGCACGCTTAACTCGCACGAGCACAAATGAAGGAATTTTGCAACTTCGCATAAAGCCTCCCAACAGAAAAATACTGTTTTAATGTGTGACTGCCCATTTATGATCTTCCGGCGAATGAATGAGAAACCTGAAAGTTGTAAATAGCCATAAAATGAGTCAGCACATATTCTCATCTCTAGAATAAATTTATATAGTGCGCCCATGTGTAGGGTGTTACAAAGCGATCCTAGTAGCAGAGCGCTAAACTTCAGGATTACCCAGTCGCTGCGCGCCATCTCCCGGCAAGGATCTCTAATAATGGCCGGATTGCGCTATAAGCGGCAACGTCGGACAAAGCTGAATAGAGTGCTGTATGTCTGTACGTATAATGCAGTCAACGCTTGCATACTTGTGCCGATAATACCATTATTATGGTGTGTCTGAAAAATTTATAATAATGCCAGATAGAAGTGTAGTGCAGGGATGCGTAAGCAACTACGAAACATCAGTAAAATTTGAAGGATACTTAAGCTATTTTCGCTTTCCTACGAATCCTGATCTTCTTAGGCATGCACAGACATATTTTCCAAAATCTGAAACGTTAGAAGGCATTCGACCTGTGCAAGTTATTGTACACAAATACTTTTTGTGAATAAATTAATTCCATCCCCTTGTCTGTGGAGATCGAACAGCCGAAGTAGGGGAATCCCTGTAGAGGTGAAGTACAATGGGGACCTCGGAGGCTCTGGGACCGCTACGGTAGCTGTGAAGGTCCTTCAGGAACTCTGAAAAGCGGTGGCAAAAGGAGCTCTGATTAAGACGCAGCAGGTCTTTATGCATGAAACGTACCAAAATGGGTTTAAAAAAGTGTAAATTTAAATCTTACAGCAGTTATATAGGATTACTTGAAGTGATTGTAATACTGTTCATGAGTTGATTAAGTATGTAAGTACAGAAGATATTTAGAGTAGAATTTTGTAAGTAATGTACATTTATTAAGGATAAGCTGTGTGTTTAATAGAAAAAATGTGAGTATAAATTGTACACTACAGTATTTTAGGAAATTTTCTTCTTTTCTAAATTTAAAATTTAATGCTTGATAATAATGTATTTTATGCTCGACGATGCCAAAATATAAATATTATATGCCAGAAAACTGAATCTTAATGAGGCTCATTTCAAGTTTCATTATGATACAGGTTCTACCGGGCGAGTTGGCCGTGCGGTTAGAGGCGCGCGGCTGTGAGCTTGCATCCGGGAGATAGTGGGTTCGAATCCCACTGTCGGTAGCCCTGAAGATGATTTCCGTGGTTTCCCATTTTCACACCAGGCAAATGCTGGGGCTGTACCTTAATTAAGGCCACGGCCGCTTCCTTCCAACTACTAGGCCTTCCCTATCCCATCATCGCCATAAGACCTATCTGTGTTGGTGCGACGTAAAGCCACTAGCTAGCAAGATACAGGTTCTCCACCAATCAGAGTTCAAATTTTCATTATGATACAGGTTCTCCACCAATCAGAGTTCAGATTTTCATTATGATACAGGTTCTCCACCAATCAGAGTTCAGATTTTCATTATGATACAGGTTCTCCACCAATCAGAGTTCAGATTTTCATTATGATACAGGTTCTCCACCAATCAGAGTTCAAATTTTCATTATGATACAGTTTCTCCACCAATCAGAATTCAGATTTGCATTGTGATACAGGTTCTCCACCAATCACGGTTCAAATTTCCATTACGATACAACCGTTTGACCAATTAGGTAAGGATAGCATCGCACCTGCGCTTAACGCACTAGTTTCCAAAATCCAACATGTCGGACACACATATTAACATCAATGCACCTTCTACTCCATCACAACCACACGGCACATTCCCGCAAATTCACTTCACCAACTGTACAATAAACCATTTGTATTTGAAATAAAGCTAGGTTATGACAACCTTCTATCAAAGCTTAGAAAACATAGGACGTTGTCAAGGTCTCTGATCCACTCACGGAAAATCAATAACCCACCGCATGCGCTCCGTTCAAGTAAACTCAACTGTCAAGCAACATCTAGACAGAAATTTATGAATATTTAAAAAAATAGAGTTATAATTATCGTCGAGCATAAACAGTCGTATGGTGATGATAATTAAGACACTCGTATGGAAATTATAAACTCGTTTTATAAACGTACTCGTGTCTAAAATATTGCAATTATAGGCAATGTATGTATCATTTGGCACGGAGGTAGACACCTCATTTGCAAATAAAGTGATTTTGACTTGATTTTCCTTGATTGGTCACGGTGTTATAGGACTCGATTCAACTCCAGCGAAATAATGGAGGAAAAAGACGACTGTCAAAAGTGATTTTATGTCAGGTGTATAAAAACACGTTTTTTGGAATTGTACAGGCTCCAGTTTCAAGAGTATGAACATCATTTTATGGTAACGAGTCACCACAAACGTATCATTCAGATACTCGCTAAAATTGCAGTTGTAACAGATGACTGCTTTATAGCGAATTATAAACGCAATTTTTTAAATGTATGAGATTATTTGAATGAAGGAATAATTGAGAATAAATAATATCCACTGTTAGACATATTCTGTTGAACAATTATTCCGGTCAAGTGAATTAACAAAAAGACGTTGCAGAACGTTAAGCTAGGTAAATGCGAGGGGTGTTAACAAAGTAGTGGAAAAATTGATAGAATGCAATATTTTATGAACGAACAAGTACAGCTGCATTACATTCCCTGAATATAGTCAACTGTAAAGTCTATTACCTTTTGTCATTTAGGAAGCCATTGAGGACCGTTGGCAAGGCGTTCTCTGTTGATGACAGCGACGGAGTACAGATGCCAAGTAAGGGAATCGGCGGCCTCCGAGAGCTTCCTTCGACTTCTAAAACAGAAGTCATAAGGACTCATGTCTGGTGACTACGGAGGGTGTTCCAAGACATCCCAATGCCACCGCTGTAATAAGAGCTTGGACGTTTGCGCCGCATAGCCGGACGCAGATATCACTCCAGAAGTAGGCAATAGTAGTCACTGTTGATGGTTTGTGCCTCAGGCACAGCAAGCGTAAGAATAACACCCTCGTAGTCGTAAGCCACAATCCGCATAAGCTTCACCCGACTGAGTTCCTGTCGAAATTTCCGTGGATGTGGCGAACCTGGTGACGCTATTCATTCGATTGGCGCTTTAATTCAGACTCACAGACAAGTGCCAACGTCTCGTCAATGGCGACAATGCGCTGCAGAACTACATCTCCTTCGTTGCGGTATCTGTCCAGGTGGATGCCAGCCTGCACATATCAATGTCATTTCTGTACGTCGGTGATTTGATGTGGAACCCAACGGGACGCAATTTTCCTCAAGTTAAGACAATTCGTCAGTATGTGCTACGCCTTTTGATGACTGAGACCAACTTCTACGGATAATTCCCGGACAGTCCATCGATGATCTACGGCAGGGCCTCTCAGGGTGCATGCACCAGTGCATTGCGCTGTGCACGGTGCAAAAGACGACTTCGCTTGGTTGACCTGAGTGCAGAACCCCACTCCTCCATATGGAGCAATAGCGTTGTTTCTCTCTTTCCCCACGTCTTTCACGCTCGCTCCGCCTGTCTCCCTCTTCACTTGCTCCGTAGCGGTCCAAATCAGAGCCGAGTTGAGCCGAGCTTAGCCGACTCTCCCCGAGATGACGTGCTGGTCCAAACCGAGCCGAGTGGGAACGATGCACTGTGCCTCAGTTTGCACGCGTGAGATTGTTGGATGTTTGAGAGGCCCTGGTCTACGGAAACGAGACCATTCATGAAGTCAATCTCATCTTGAGGAATGGACTGCCAACCTGTGTGGTACAAATCCGGAGTCTCATTTCGACCCGCTCGAAACGCCTTCACCCATCGTGCAACCGTCCTATACGGTAATGTATTCTCGCCACAGCCTTTAGGTAATTCTTAATAACATTCTGATGCATGTTTGCCACGGGCAACCTCGATTTTAATCCACGAACGCTAATCACCTTCTGTAAATATGGTTTAGAGCGGTGGAATCGACACTCATCACTTCAACGCCACACAGCAACAACAGTTCCAACTGGATGCCCGTCAAATGCACACTACACCTGATCGCTCCCATATCCTATTTGTGCATGCCCGATCTCCTGCGAGTAACATGACAACATTTTTACTGAAGCTAAGGAAAATGCACAAAGTATTTACATAGAAATTCCAGCCCTGGTAATAAACAACGCTCTACTAAACACTTCATATTAATTGGAAATACAACAAACATTTGTTCATGATTTTACACACAACATTGATCGTCTTATTTGATTTTCTTAATTATATTGTTTTTTTCCTTGGAACTACCGCGACTCCAAATTTGAACAATTTCAAACCCTTATATATAGATATATATATTAAAAAAAGAAATATCACATTCTATCAAGGTACAGAGTGATCGGAAAGAACGTGAACGGAGTATATGTGCGTTAGAGAGTTGGTCATGCTGATAAATAATTTGAAACAAATGATTCGATGTCTCGTGGCGCTGTCATATTATCAGCTGCTGAAGTTAGCCAATCAGATCGTTTCGCGGGCGAATTCAAATGGGCTTTGCGAGGCACAATGTTGCTAAATCCGCTCGTTTCTTATGAAAGGCTTGCAAGCCACGCCGAGATATCAGCATCGGCCACAAACACATCGTTGGTTTCAGCCATTGTCCCCGTAGTGCACTTGTTTTAGCGCGATCCTGCCAGATTGGATGTCTATATTCAGACCCCTCCCCTGAAAAAGTTTTATTTTTCGACTGGTGCTCCCATGACGGTCTTAAGGCGACACTCCGGAGATAAAAATCGGTATTTTGGTGAAAACTTTTTAATGAATGAAATTGAAAGGATAGAATTTCTTTTTCCTTGTCACGAAATTATTCCGCTGAATTCAAACAATTTATCAATGCAATAATGCTTCGTTTGTCAATTGTAATTTTACATTTGAATCCCATTTTCTCCCACAATATTCTGCCAAATGTAACAAAATTTGAATGGTATATGTATCACAGCTAGTAGGGATTTTCAAGTCCAACATTTTAGAACGTAAAAATTACAACAAATTTAGTACGATATATCTCCTTATATAAATTATATACAGAAACATTGATATGTAGTGCTTTTAAAAGAAGTATTATCTACCTAATTACGAATATACATTAACATGTTAATTAAATTTCATAAAAAAATGGAATGAAAATTTCAAAAGAAGAATTTATTTTGGAAAACTATTAATTGTATATGGAAGAAATGTTCGTGATATCTCTACTTTTATGTAGGTAACAGGGCCGATGACCTCAATGTTAGGCCCCTTTAAACAACAGGCATCATCAGCACGCATCGCGTAGTCCGTGGCACTGACAGTGGTTAATGCGTAATTAATCAAAAAGGCGGCACAATCAAGACCGACTCCAATCCTCAGACCGTAATATAAAAAGTAACATGGCGGTCGAAGTAGCTGGATGCTGGTATTGGCTAACACGAAAAGATCACGTACATATTGTACATGTAGGTAACATTCCCATAAAGTTTCGTTAAAATCGATGCATTAGGTAAAAATATCTTGTTATCTCCGGAATGTCGCCTTAAGCCGTGTACAGATTTAGCAACAGTGCCGCGCAAAGCCCGTTTAAATTCACCCGCGAGGTGAGGTTAGGTTAGGTTAGGTTAGGTTAGGTTAGGTGATTGACTAACTTCAGCAGCTGATAAAATAACAACGGTACGAGGTATCGAATTATTTAACAGCAGGGCTTTACTTCGAAACTGACGTTTCGCAAAACACACGAGCATCGCCTTTTCTCTGTTGCCAGCGCTCAACTGCCGCGAGAACAGCTGATGTAATACGACCGCGGCAAACAGACCTTGTAAAATGTAATACCGTTCTCAGAAAGGCTAATGAATCTAGATTGGAAACAAATTGACGCCTCTTACGACACACAGGGGATAACGTGTGCGTATTCTTCGTCTGCGTCTCCCAGCACAGGAGGTTCTTAAGGATCACACGAAGACGTGAACACCCTGGTAATCCCAAAACTCTTGAAATTTACACGATATTGTAGAATGAGGACATAATTTCTGAACATTGAGAACGTATTTACGAAGTTGTAAGTGCCGATTCACTTTCCGTTTCCATTTGCATCACGCGCAACGCCAGCCGATGGCAACCCTTTTTGAACTACAAACTTCGGCGTATTGCATATCTAGAGCTTGAAGGGGCAATGTTGGTGGGTATGGCGAATATAATAATCACAGTGTGTGATCACGGCACTGCCTACTCGATATGAAGCAGGCATCGGATGCGTATCGAGCAGGCAGTGGATTACGGACCGCTGACCCGCATCTAAAAATGGCTTCTCTAAAAGTTATTTTCAATTTTCATCTTTCAAAGTTGGGAGCACGCATCGCGTAGTCCGTGGCACTGACAGTGGTTAATGCGTAATGAATAAAAAAGGCGGCACAATCAAGACCGACTCCAATCCTCAGACCGTAAAATAAAAAGTAACATGTCGACCGATGTAGCTGGATGCTGGTATAGGCTAACACGAAAAGATCACGTACATATTATACAAACGGCGGTAATTTAACATGATAAATGAAACATCATAGGGAAAATCCCTTGTTCACGTACGAAAACTCTTCGCCAACAAGTACGCACAACAAATAATCAATTAAAATCACATATATTCTACGGTACTAGAAAAGAGAACAAAAAGCTGATTAAAAAAATTAGTCAAATAACGTTTTCTCCTTGATTTCACTTAGCTGGATAGATGAAAATACATGATAAAACTCTTAAACTACATTTTTATTAATTCATTTTGAAAGTTTCAAACAAAATTTAAATTCGAAATTCTCAATTTATTCCCTCCCATGAGAACTATGAAACATAATTTGTTGCCTTAGTTTTGAAGCGGTGGACAATTTATTATATTCAGCACCAATGAAAGAGAAATAGGCCTACATCCGAAATAATAACGTTTTATGGCTTTTCGTCCCACTAACTACTTTTTACGGTTTTCGGAGGCGCCGAAGTGCCGGAATGTAGTCCCGCAGGAGTTATTTTACGTGCCAGTAAATCCACCGACACAAGGCTGACGTAAATGACCATCTTCAAATATCACTGAACTGAGCCACGATCAAACCTGCCAAGTTGAGGTCAAAAGGCCAGCGCCTTAACCGTCTGAACTACTCAGCCCGAGCACACCCAAAATGACTATGTTAACCCAATGAACGGCCCTGGTAATAAATACTATCATAACGTTGACATATGGCATAGCAGCACCTCACACACTGACAGAATGTCACAGTATCTAAATTAATATTTCTCGAGGAACACGAATAGGTTCACCGTTTGGAATTAGAGAAAAGTCTTCCCTAACCTCAGACTTATTCTCAAAATGATGTATGCACACTACAGTTTTGTCATCGACTTCAAAAAAATCACGATGTATATTCCTAATCAATTTATCTCTTAATGTTTTATTCCATAGAAAACTTAAGAATAGTTGCATGAGAGGCGTTGTCATATTTAGACTTAAACCTGCTACACAACACGATCAACACAAACAAATTCTCATGTTACTGCATATAATTACAGATCCTAAGTGTCCACTGACTCATATAAATACACTCGCACACTTATATTTTACAAAGAGACTAACATTTATCGTCAACTTTAATGAATTTATACTGACTACATACGAGAACAACAAACCAAAACAAACCCACATTTCCGACATATCCGGCTACTCGAGAGTAGCATTAAGATCTGAGGATTGGAGTCGGTCTTGACACAATATAGGCTAACTGAGCTACTGTTAAGGTGCGTCCACACCAAGATGTTTTCGTTCACTTTGTTAATAAACATTGTTAATGAACAATGTTCATGAACATTTCCGTCTGTTAATAAACAAAATAGCTTGTTCATTAATTTTTCGAGCATGTTGATAAACAAAATTTCTTTAACTTTTGTGAATGAAACTTTTCATTAACATTTCGTGTTTTCGTTAACATTTCGGTTCGCACATGCGCAATTAGAACACGCAAATACGTAGCCCGGAATGCGATGCTTTTCTTATTTTTCAAAATCGACTGTCGAATCGCAAGCAACTCGTATACACCATACAAATACATAAGTGAAGTGTACGAGTGCGGTATTTCTTTTACATGGTCCTTGGTAGGAGTCACCAGTCGCTAGGAATCTTCAAGTTATACTTAGCCTAACATTAATGGAGACGACATTCCGATAATTTGTATCATTTCTTGCAATTTCAGGCCCAATTACTGTCAACAAGAACTGAAAGACTTGTGGGGACATTCTTAGAAAGTTTTGAAAGCCTGCTACATCATGAATTAAAAGATCTGACATAGGCCTAAGTGTCCTCTCCAAACATAATTCTACTAGCTTTTCCAATATTTTTCTTTGCCACTCTTTGCGTCTGCGCTTTTCTCTAATTGCACTCATTAAAATAATTAAAGCTGCAGCTGTAAGTATTTTCTTCTTCCTGCCCCTATCCAATGCAACCTCACAAACAGATATTTTGGTGTGGACACTATGTTAAAGGAGTTTGTTAACAAAATTTTATTTGGTGTGGACACAATGTTAAACAGGTCTGTTAAAAAAAGTTTATTAACACATTGAAAAATGTCTTCATTAACATTGTTTATTAACTTTGGTGTGGACTAACCATTAACGTATTGATCGAATGAAGAACAACTTAGTCCTACACATCGGATTGTTTTAATCTTCCGTCAGCGTTGTGTGAACACCAACAGATTTTAAGCACGCGATGACACTGATTTTGTCCTCTTGTTTATCTATATGCATCTGGTGATCCTAAGCATGACCAACCCTCTAACGCTGATATACCTGGTTCACATTGCTTCCGACCACCCTGTATACTCGATGTTTTGATATTTTAGTATATAGGAAGGTCCCTAGTCCAGGACGTGTACAACAGCTAGTTCTTGTATGAAGCTTAACATAAAATATGTACATAATACTTGACTACAATTTTTAACAATTTAAAAATGGTTCAATCTCCCTCCATTTTGTTTCTGACCTTCTTCCTAATTTACTGAAGCTGGCACGGGATATGGCCCGGTTTCAGAAACGTATGCCCTTCCTGATGCCAAGCCTATGTGGAGGGATGGCTTCACTATTGCGTGTTTCTGTGGTGTGTTGTGTGTGTGTATATGAAGAAAATTGCGTTTAGACGAACACGAACACCCAGTCTCCAAGCGAGAGGAGTTAACCATACGCCAGGCCGGGAATCGAACCCGTGGTCATTTGAAACGAAGACCAGTACGCTGACCATCAGACTCAATCTCCCTCCATCAAAGACAAGGAATATTGTCTTGTCAACCAAGAAAATCATACTCTATTTCAATTATGAGACACCATCTCTACAGCTAAGGACACAATACATGTAGGGAATCCTCTCAGTTTTGGAAACAGTGTTGACGGGCTGAAAGAACCTCACGCGGATCACCTAGATGTAGGGCTACCAGATGTCCTCTTTTACAAGCGTCTCGTTACAACACTATGATAATATGACCTGGCCTAGGGTGACCAGACGTCCTCTTACCATCCGGATATGATGTCCTTCTTAGACCATTGTCCACAGTCCGGGTGGATTCTTTTAAAAAACCGAAATGTCCTCCTGTTTTTAGTGAATACGCTTATTTTGGGGGTAATTTGTTTTAATACTTCGTGTTTACAAGTATTCTTCATTACGCGACGGCATCATCGATATCGTATCGATATATACGAGGGCCAGTCAATAAGTATGTGCAATTTTGTTCTAATTGTCTTTAGGTTGGCTCTATGGCGTTGTGTGCTCACCAGCCGCTAGATGGCACCGTTGTCTACGTTTGCGGTAGGTTTCAGCGTTATCAGATCAGTACAGCTTGCGCTGTTACGAGGTAAACATGGCCACGTCACTCTCTATTTGCACCAAAGAAGAACAGCGTTCCGTAATCCGTTTTTTGTGGTCTGAGGGGCGGAAATTCATAGAAGACTTTCAGCACAATTCGGAGACAATGTTTTGCCACAGCGAAGTGTTTGCCAGTGGATTGAAATGTTCAAAAGGGCTCGCACGAGCGTCAAGGATGAGGGAATATCCGGGCGTCCATCTGTAGCCGTAACGTATGATCCTGAATAACAGACGAGTGACTGTTCTATGAACTTCCGCTCCTGCCACACCTTCAGTCCACAAAGAAAGGATTACTGAACGACGTTCTTCCTTGGTGCAAACAGAGAGTAGCGAGGCCATCTTTAAGTCGTAATAGCGCAAGCTGTACTGATCTGATAACGCTGAAACCTACCACAAACGTAGACACCGGTGCCTTCTAGCGGCTGGTGAGCACACAACACCATAGAGCCAACCTAATGAAAATTAGAGCAAAATTGCACATACTTTTTGGCTTGCCCTCGTAGAAATATGATTGTAGATATACGGTACACGCGATTGTTCTATGCATGCCTTGTACTGTGATAAAAGTCGCAGTATACTGCATGCTTCTCTCTCAGCAATACCCCGTTAGAACACTGCTATACTGATGTGTGACAGCTGACAATGTAACAAGCAACAGGAGATAACCGGGATTTGAAAGAAGACTGTTTTAAATGGATGACGCTGAAAGAAACATTGGTTATTGCGACGTTGAAAAATGTATTCTGTATTTGGCTTTCAAATTGATGATGTGAAATCTTTTGATCAGTTTTGCTATTTCAAACAATTCCTGAAGGAGAGTACAAATGACCCTGGCTGAATATAACGATTTACCTTGTGGTTAGGAATGGGCAAAGTAGATTGTAGTTCTGAGTTATCAAAACTTTCAAAATACTTTTTTCTATACCAGGACACAATGCCGATGTAGAAAGAGTATTTTCATTGATCTCAACACAATGGATTGATAATAGGAACGGTTTCAAAGTATAGTCTGTGAAAATCCTCTTAATATAATCTGTATATGTTAGACATGCCACCATTCTTAAAGACAACGGAATCTTCAGAAAAATACCAGCAAGGTGTGTAAATTAGTTTGATTGTTTATTTTTGGTAAGAATTTACAGTATAATATGGAAATAGATACATTTTTATAGGTGTGAAAATTAGAATACTTAAGGCTAACTTCAGATTCTCAATGGAGGATTCTTGTATCCTCTATTTTTTTTTTATCTATTTGCATCCAGTCACCCTAAGTCCTGGCCAATCACAACGCATTCTCGCAGAGTTTTTGTGGCCGTGGCCGATTTTATTCCCATAATAATCCTCGCGCTTTGGTGATGGTGACGGCTAGTTTGTTTACGTTCATCAGCTAGTGATGAGGACATCTATGGCCGAATCCAGACGACTTATGCCATCGAAGTACGCAAACCTTTCCTTGATACCAGGTTTTACGGGGGTGAGGAGTAAGGAGAGAACTCTCCCGGTTCTAGTTATACTGCCAGCTGAATGGAAATGAAATCTAAATTGAATCGATAGTATGATCGATCGATAGGAATTTTCTAAACCTTTATTATCTTAAGCCAACAACTATGCCACACACACACACACACACACACACACACACACACACACACACACACACACACACACACACACACACACACACACACACACACACACACTATATAACATTATACAACATTTCTCGATGCGAATCTTGTTCCTAGCATGAATTCTACATTTTGGCTTTGCTGTGTAAACACCAACAGTACTAGTACGTAAAGTGTACAACAGATGTCTCACGGCGATTCATAGTTTGTGTGTCACAGGTTGCCAATACGAATCTCGAAGATAACCAAGGTTTACCGATTCAGCACTAGGGAGCTCAGGTATCACGAAAAAGATTCGCGTACTGTACATAAGTTTGTCTGATAACCTAAAATAGAAGAATTAAATTTATCAAAGTAATATTTAAAACTCGATTACGAAGTACAGTAATACGATTATTTTGTATTTTTATCTTTTTTGTGTTTAAGATGCTATGAATGGTTTCAGGTTAAGTAACTCAGAAATCTGAGTCAGGACTTATATTAGTTCATTTGAAGAGTTACGTAAGCTATGGTTTTGTATAACGTGTTAGAACGAGGATTAGGGATGGTATTTTACTTATAATATAATTGATGAATTATAAAGGATTATAATGTTAATCATCAATGATCTCCTTTTCGGATTGTCTATACTTCGAGGAATTCATGTCAGTGCTTTTACTAGCCCACATTTACAATTACATAACCTGTAGTTTTGTACAAATTTTTAGACTTTTCAAGCTAGTTTAAAAAAGAATGAGGATTAGGGGTGTTCCTTTACGGGTTATAATATCATTGATGAATTATGAAGGATTCTATTAGGTCAATGATCACTGATCTGCATTTAGTGCTGTACCCCACTGACAGATTCACTATCAGTTTACTTAAATCTTTTCCTAAATGATTTCAAAGAACTTGGAAATCTATCAAACATTTCTAAATTCATTTACTGACCACGTGTTGATGCAATTCAAATAAATAGCAAAAATGTATTCAAACCAACTTATTGACCACATATTGACACAATTCAAACATCAATTTTTCACTCCATTTACGCGAAAATAATTGCTTATCAATTGTCAGATTTACTACAAATAACACCAGACGGCAGCACTTTCGCAAAAGGAACACGTTATTAGGGGCCACACTTTTCGAGAATACACTCTGATTGGCCAAGACCAACTACAATATATTATTATTATTAATAGAAAAATGCGCACAATGTGCAAAAATTTACATGGAAGAACAGAATTTTGTGAAGGATTCTGTTCTAAGTACACAGTACATAGCATGATACCTGTCGCATTGGAGGTTACATCTTTCACACACACATGTTTGTCCGGGTTCGTTTGTTCGCACATATCTTGTAGTGGAACCCATGAGTAGCAAACCCTGTTATAATATGTCTGAGGTTAAAGTCAGCTTACTTCCAATCATTCGTTGTCATAGCATCAGTGGAATAAAACTCACTCGATATTTCAGATCTTTTTCGTTGTCTGTCTTTAATGAATTTTTCATAGTTCACGGTAGAAGGCAAACCGTGAATTATCCTTAAATCTTCTATGAAGAATGTTTCTCTAGTAAGTTCGTATGAGAGTCTTGAAAGGGTATATTTTGATAGGCCTAAAACAGCTTCCGAAAACCGAACTTTCACATTTTCCACTGTAGCAAGATCATGGAGGGATAATTTGGGCCATACGATTTCGATGCCATATGTTAGGCTGGGTACAATTTTGGCATAAAAAAGCTTCATGGCAGTTTCTAGTGAGAGCTGTTGTAAGTTTTGTATATCATGAATATCTTTTATTGCTGTTGTTTATCTATCTTTTATATGGATTCTGAAGGATTTGATGGTTGTTTGAAGAGTAATGCCTAAGTATTTAAATGTGTTGACTATTTCTAATGGATTATACTTATGAAATATTTTATCGTTTGCTGCTAAATTTTCCCCATTTCTGAAGATCATTTTGTACTGTTTTCTTATCGTTGATTTTGAATTTATTATCATCTACCCAGACAGCTATGCTGTCCAATCCTTTTTGGAGATCTTCTTTGTTGCTTGAGGCCAACATACATATACAGTTATAAGTTTGATATGTCCTTAACTGATTTGACAATTTCAGAGGTTGCGATGTTAAACATCAATGGGCTGATGGGATCTCCATGTAAGACTCCATTTGTTTGAATAATCTCAGACGAACCTGATGTGGAGTCATTAATAATTACATAGTTGAATGCTAAAATATTTCTTAGTAATTTAACTAGTAGGTGTACTTTCCCAAGAATTTCTTCGAGTTTCTGAAATAGTTGTTGTCTGCCTAGTAGATCAAAAGCTTTTGTATAATCAATAAATACACAGTAGAGCTTCCCTTTTGGATGTCTTTCTTCTATATCAACAATCAGGTTTTTATTGGGTGTAGTGCGCTTCTGCCTTTATGGAAACCAAATTGCTCCTCTGGCATATTGTTGTCCAGTTCTTCAGTTAATTTATTTGTCATTAACTTGGTAAGTATTTTTAATATATTATTTTCCAATGCAACACCTCTGTATGAATTCGGATCTTCTGAATCTCCTTTGCCTTTATATAATACTTTGATTGTCGATTTCCTCCCATTATTGGGGATGTTTCCAAGTTCAACGCATTTATTTAATAACTTTGTCAAAATGTCCAAGAATAGATCTACCGTTTGTTTTATATGTTCGTTAAATATGTGGTCAGGACCTGCAGATTTTTTGCTTTTGACTGATTTAATAAATTTTTCCACTTCAGCACTTGTAAAACTTGTGAATTAATGTTTTCACTATCATTAGAATCAAAATTGAAGGCCAAATGGACACCAGACATGTTTAGAATTTTGGAGAAGTGGGATTCCCAAGTCTGCATGTCTAAGTTATTAACATGTTGTGATTTTCTTTTTCTCAGTGCTATAAATGAATCTCTTTTTGCTTCCTCTGCAAGTTCTCCAGCTTTAGTTTCTATATGATTTAACTTTTTCTTTTGTATGAGGTCTTTATATTTCTTCCTAGCCAAAGAGTATTTTAAGAGATCTTCTTGTCGGTTAGTTTCTCTTGCGATCCTTAAGAAATGTTAAGTTCGTTGTCTTTCTTGAAAGCATTTTGAATCAAACCATATTTTGGATTTCCTCCCTTTATATGGAATATGATATTTTCCAGTGTCTTAGCCGCTGCGTCTAGTTTATTATTTCTCAAGTGATGTTCGATAGTACTCACTTGATCCAACGCTGCAGCGAACTTCGTTTAATCTAGTTTTCTTCTGCCAGAGTGATGTGGCTGGGTAATTTCTTTCGCAATAGATAAGATTTCCACTTCTATTGATACTGGACAATGTTTTCTGAACGGGACAATTGATTCGAGAGTGCTTAAGTTGTAATCTAAGATTTTCATCCGTTGACCTCTATAAAATATAAGTTCTATTGTACTGCATCTGTTTGATGCGAAATAGGTTTTATCTTCTGGCTTATTGATTAGCTTGAAACCTTCTTCATCCATTGTCTGCAAAAGAATCTCTTTTATCTGAATATCTATTCTGCAGTTGAAATCACTAGCTATTATTATATTTCTTGATGTATCAATTTTTGTTGTTATTTCCATTACCGTATAGTTTCTATAACGTCTTCTATGGGAGTATCGGGTGGCAGGCATAGGCCTGCTTTTGTAATCAGATCCGAACGTATTATTATAATATTTTCATAATTGAATACTTTTTGAAATTTTCCGAAACGTGGTTTGTAAAAGCAGGAGACACCACCTGACGGTCTGCTTAATTCTCTTTGCTTTGCAAGTGCATGAGATGCATAGAATACCCATGTCGTCTGTTAAGAAGGTTTCCGTAAAAATTAGTATATCTTGTCTTGTTAATGAGTCGTCAGGCATCAATTTGAGGAGATTTTTTAGACCTTCGACATTCCACAAAAGTAGATTGAAAATCAAAGCGTGTCCCTGTTGAGCGTCGAAATCGATACCGCCTTACAAGGACACCTCTGGGCCAGAATTCCGCCTTTTCCATTTTTTCAAGATCTGTAAATAACATTCCTATGCGGAATCCCTTATGGTAACCTTCCGTTTGCAATTCTTCACATTCAATTACAGTGGTAATTCCTTGTTTGTGCATATGTCGTTCTCTTTTCTCTTTAGTGGTATCATGATGTACCTTGCCGACATAGAGCCAAGCATGTTTAGCTCCAGCCTGAAGTTCCCCTTCGGTTAATTGCATTGTGTCTATTGTTGTCTTGGGGTAACGCGAGATGTCGTTTCCTTTCAATGCTTCTGTATAGTTTCTTCCTTCTCCCGTTTTTATGTTTAAATCTTGATGAGCAGATCTAGTAGTATCTTTTGTGTGGCTTTAGTTATTTGTTGGATAGGAATTGTAGGTGGTGGTCTTTTAGGACCTTCGTTTATAACCGTTGATTTTTGTTTTTGATTTAGAAGTTTTTCAACAGTCTTTTCAATTGTTATAGTCATGTCTGTAGAAAGAAAGGACAATATGTTTTCTATTTTTTCATTCATTTGATTGAGCGAATTACTTTTCTCTTTAAAATCTAGAAGTTCTGGTTTGCAGATGTCACAAAGCCAAGTTAGTTTACACTTTGCTCTTTTCATAATTTCAAATTCTCCGTTTGTGAGTTTCGCACAATCTATGTGATACCATTGGTTACAAGGGCCTTCACACTGAATAGCATTACATTGAGATTCGAATATTTTACTGCATGCACCACAATTTGATTTTTGTTTGTTTGTTGAGATTGATTCGTTGTCCGAATCGGCCGGCATGACGCTTGGAATGTAAAGATAAGAAAGATGTTTGAATTATTTATTCTTAGGTTGTTAGATATTGAAATGCACTACCCTACCCGAATCGGTAGATGTGTATATTCTAGTTAAGCAGTTATTCTGTATTGTTTAATTTCTATACGTCAGCAGGAGCCAATGAGGTAAGTGTTCCAAGACCGACTCCAATCCTCAGACCGTAATATATAAAAAAACATGGCGGCCGAAGTAGCCGGATTGCTGGTATTGGCTAACACGAAAATATCACGTACATATTATACAAACGGGGGTAATTTAACACGATAAATGTAACATCATAGGGAAAAATCACTTTTACACGTATGAAAACGCTTCGTCAACAAGTACGCATCACACAAAATCAACTAGAATTACATATATTCTACAAGAAAAGAGCCCAAGAAGGTGATTATTTAGAAATTTCAATTCGTCAAATAACGTTTCCTCTTAGATTTCACTTCGCTAGATAGATGAAAATACATGATAAAACTGTTAAACTGATATTTCTAACATCATTTTGAATGTTTCAAAATAAATTAAGGTGCGGAATTCCTCGATGTATTCGCTGTCATTACAACTGTGAAACATAATTTGTTACCTTAGTTTTGAAGCGGTGGGAAATTTCTTAAATTCAGCAGACAATGAATGGGAAGTACACCCGAAATAATAATGTTATTGGCTTTACGTCTCACTAACTACATTTTTTACAGTTTTCGGAGACGTCGAAGTGCCGAAATTTAGTCCTGAAGTAGTTCTTTTACGTGCCAGTTAATCTACCGACACAAGGCTGACGTGTATGAGCACCTTCAAATACCGCCGGACTGATCCAGGATCGAATCTGCCAACTTGGGCTCAGAAAGCCAGCGTCTTAACCGTCTGAGCCACTCAGTCCAAGTACACCAGAAATGATTATGTTAACCCAATGAATGGCCCTGGTAATGCTAACAATGTTGACGTATGGCATAGCAGCACTTCACACAATGATAGTAACCTTAGTAATGAAACGTTCAGACACTAAAGATAGCCTATAATAGTTTTATAACTATGAAAGAACATGCGTGCAAAAACTCTATTGACTAAACATTGATATTTAACAACATGTACGAACTTCAGTTCGGCTCAGTCTGCTTGATAATAGATAGCCACAGCATGTATCGGAAGGTGTTGGTTGTGTAAAACCCTACGTTAGAAACCCAGCTAATCCCTCATGTCACTATATCTTCTGTGTAACAGTATACAGATTGCTGCATCTGTCACACTTGTAAGTTTTGTTATACTCCAAGATCCAGCCAAACACTTCTGCAGGCAAAGCACAGATTATTGTAAAATACACTTGCATCTAAATCACTCGACATTTTGAAGCACATAGCCACTGACGGAATAACAAAATATCAGTTATATTCTATCTAAATTAATATTTTTCGAGAAACACGAATAGTTGGGAAATAGAGAAATGGCTCCCCTAACCTCAAACTTATTCTCAAAATGAAGTATGCACCCTACAGTTTTCTCATGGATTTCAAAGTAATCACGATGTATATTCCTAATCAATTTCTCTCTTAATGTTCTATTCCGTAGAAAACTTAAGAATACTTGTATGGGAGGCATTGCCATAGTTAGACTAAAACCTGATCCACCTAGTGCACTCATGTTTTTTAATGGGTAAAAACACGATCAAAACAAGCACATTCTCACATTACTGTGTATAATTACTGATCCTATGTGTCCATTGACTCATATAAATACACTCGCACACTTATATTCTGCAAAGAAACTAACATTTATCGTCAACTTCCATAAAATTACACCGACTACATACGATAGCAACAAACCAAAACAAACCCACATTTCCAACAATTCCGGCTACTCAATTCGCTATTTTTGAACGATCGAGAGTAGCATTAAGGTCTGAGGATTGGAATCGGTCTTGAGTGTTCATTGGAAGAAAACTGAGCTGTTATTCGCTAGTAAAAAATTTCCCTGACCAAAATGGCGTCTCTCAGCGGAACAAGCAATGACTAAATTTTCCTTCACAATTCACTCCTTTCTTGCTATATACTATGGACAACACAATCTGTTGAGAAGGTACACTTTTTAGATATATATCATTCGCTAGATAGATGAAAATACATGATAAAACCTCAGACACTATTTAATCGTTGCGAATGTACCACCTACGTTACGCTCGTCCGTCACCTGTCACAGTCACACTAGAATATATCACACCTTAATGCAGCTATCGATATTAGCTAAAATGGCGACGCGATCGGTTTGTTCAAATGTAAACATGAGCATGTACGAAGTATCAGTTTAGTTTTTTCTGTTCGTTTGGTTTGATTAGGAAACGTAGTGATGTATTTACTGAAATTTGGTTTTAAAGCTATTTTGATATATTAGAACGTGTTGATCGTATTATGTGTCTGGATATAATTCATATTACAGCAGATGCACTCTACGCCCGTAGAGACATGCGCGTCGGGATGAGGATGAAATGACGATGAAGACCCAGTCCCCGTGTCAGGGGAATTAACCAATTTTGATTAAAATTCCCGACCCTGCCGGGAATCGAACCCGGGACCCCTGTGACTAAAGGCCAGCATGCTAACCATTCAGCGAAGGAGCCGGACGACATTTCTGATAATAACGGGATTGAAGATAATGAAGACAGCAATATTCCCAACCACGTGCTGATGAAGGCACTATATAATAATTTTGTGTGGCTATTTCTATCCAGGTGCAGCCCTTGTAAGGCAGACCCTCCGATGAAGGTGGGCTGCATCTGCCATATGTAGGTAACTGCGTTGCGAATGCACCACCTATTTTACGCTCGTCCGTCACCTGTCACAGTCACACTGCAATATATCACACCTTAATGCAGCTATCGATATTAGCTAAAATGGCGACGCGATCGGTTTATTCAAATGTAAACATGAGCATGTACGAAGTATCAGTTTAGTTTTTTCTGTTCGTTTGGTTTGATTAGAAAACGTAGTGATGTATGTACTGAAATTTGGTTTTAAAGCTATTTTGATATATTAGGACGTGTTGATCGTATTATGTTTGTAATTCATATTACAGCAGATGCACTCACATTCAGACCAAGTGTATTTAATGCATCGTGATGATTTCGTAGTTACAAATAATTTATTAAGGTGTATTAAAACATTCGAGGATGAATTTGTCAATAGAGAAGATGTTTCCCCTGTATTTGATGAGCTATCTTTTTCGGATAAGGCCAAAAGTCTGAGTTGGTGCCTATCCTAGTGCATTTCTCAATTACTATACCTTGTGAGGTTTTTAAAAGTATGGTTATAAAAAGTGATAAACCTATTTATTTTATCTATGAATGAAGATTATATGCTCTTTGTTAAATTAGAGGACAAGTTATAAACTGATATACTGTCACTTACAGTACGTATTTACGTTGCCAACGATTTGGGTGTTAAAGTGCTTAAATGAAAATTTATATGCCACCAGAGAACTTCAAATAGATTCTCTTATTCATTATCTGAAGTGAAGGAGATGTAGTATAGCAGTGTGGTGAGTCATTATAAGAATCATTGTTATGAGATAATTGAAATTCGTGAGAAAGTTGTTTCCAAAAAATTTCTTGAACGAGATAGGATATTGTATTTAAAAGCGTATGGTAATATAAATGCCATTCAAATAAATATATTTCTAAAACAAGTATTGATTTATAGGAACAAGATTACGGTCTGGAATAATTTACCAATGGTGCCCCCTACTATATCTACGTCAGTTCGATAAATTTCCAACTTCTTTGAAATCATTTAAGAAAACACTAGGTAAACAATTGATACTTAATCTGCCACTTGGACGACAACCCTAAATTCAGGTCATTGGTGATTGATTAATTGATTGAATTGAGACTGCTACACTTTGAAATGCATCAGATATTCCCCCAGGACTGTATTTTAGAATGCAAGCCTATATTACCTATTTCCTGGACCATACTAGTTTATAGGAAAGAGTTATATTTTGAATTTTTCGCATATGCTTATCTAAATATGGACTATTTCTAGATGATATTGGTCTGTTGCCCAAAGTAAAGTATTTTTTCGTTATTATTGACAACTTAGCAATTCAATACGATAATCAGAAGGTTATGTTTATGTATCACCGGCCTGTTTACATTCAACTGATGCGTCGCCCATGTTGATTTTGTACTAAGGTCTGATTATATTGTAGATGGTCTTAGATTGGCCATGTCGTATTACCGTTTTCAAATTAAGAAGAAAGGTTCGCCCGAATGGGCATTATATTACAAAACTAGGTTTTACAATAGTCACTCAACGATCTTGTTCTCACTCGGCACACGGTTATATATCTATCACACTTTTTACTGCACAGAATAATGCGCAATTTTGATTAAGATAGTGATAGGTTCTGTTCACACAAATCTTATGGTGAAAGCCATGCATGGCAAGTCGTGTTACATTATGTGTTTGCTCTTGGTTTTCTCTGGTCCAGTTCCTGTCGAGAATGGCGTCTGTGATGTAGAAATCTAGATCGATTTCTCTCTTCTTGGCTATTCTTCCTTCTATACGCTTGATATAGCTTCTTGTGGATGGCAGTGATAGTTGAAACCTCAGATCTTCTACAGAGAAGGATTCTTTAGCTAGTTTATAAACCAGCTTTACCTGTTCAAATTTCCCGACTCTCGATACATGCTTTAAAATCGACTCTTTACACTCTCAATTTTTGCCAGGTCCTTAATTGAAAAGTGTTCACAAACTACCTGTAAGTCGTAAGTTCCGACTGGAGATATGGTTGTCTTGAAAAGGGTCATTGCTGTGGCCAGGGACAGGTCCGTTATATTCTTGATATGATAAATTGCTCTTATCGTGGCTACTGTTCTCTCTTGCACATGTCGGAATGATTCCGCTGTGGTTTGCAGGGTTATTCCTAGACATCTAAAAATGTATTGACCGTTTCTACTGGTTGTCCATTCGAGTAGTCTTTCATTGAGGTTTTCCCTCCCTTCCTAAAAGTAATCTGAACTGTCTTATTCACATTAATTTCAAGGTGATTCGTTTTCACCCAATTCTTCTCTGCTCTGGGAACCTATTACCATGTCGTCTGCATATAAGTGAAGTTCCTGGAGTTGTCTTTGTGATATCAATAATGTCTACTGTGGTGATGTTGAATATTAGAGGACTTAGGGGATCGCCCTGTAGCATGCCGTTCGTCTGTATGATGGGTTCTGAAGTAGCGACGCCATCCTCTATAACAATTGTGTTGAGCCTCAAAATGTTTTCCAGCGATGTTATCTGATTATTCACGCCAGTCATGTTTTTAACTTTTTCTATCATGAATGTCTATCTAATATATCAAGTGCTTTCTTATAGTCAATGAAGACTGCATAGTACTTGCCCTTTCTCAGGGCCACTTCTACCTCTCCAAGCAGGCAACTAACTGCCTGTATAGAGCTTCTCCCTGGAGTGAATCCAAACTGACAGTCCGGTATATTTGCCTCTTCATCCAGTGTGTTTGTTGTTAATTTCATGTAGACATTGAAAGTAATATTCTCCAGTGCCTTTTCTTCATGGGGCTTCTAAATATTAGTTCCTAATTAGCGTCGACCTCTAAGATCTTTTGCTACCACGTTTTTCCTTCATTCCCACCTAGATATACCTGTTCCCTTCACAAAGCTGCAGGTTGTTCTTATTGGGTCGTCTTGGATTTTCTCTCTCTCTTCACCTAGTAGTCCTAGATTGGAGAGTCTGATTCTACCCAGTATGTGTTCAGCTGATTCCTCTGCTTCATTGCATTTCCTACATAGATTGTCTCATTAATACGATTCATGTAGGTGTTTTTTCAGATGGCAGTGTCCTGTCAACAGTCCTACTACCCATCTTATATTTTCTCTGCTGAGTTTCAACAGTTCTTTAGTATGCTTCTTGTTTGGTCCCTTTATCAGTTCCTTTGCAAGCCTGCATCCTGGAACATTTTTCCAGTTCTCCATTTGTTTCTTTTGTACCCATTTTCCTATGTAGTGTCGGGCTTGTCCATAGGAAATCCTGCATACAGGTTCTGGGCCTACAAAATGTGTTTCTGCCCCTTTCGTAGCCAGTTTATCTGCCTTTTCATTTCCTTCTCAACCTGCATGCCCAGGTACCCATATTATTTTGACAATGTTGTATTTTGAGAGCTTCAGAAGAAGTGAATGGCAATACCAGACAATTCTGGATATTATCCGGACTGCCTTAATGGCCGCTTGGTTCTCCGTACAAATGAAGATGTTCTTGTTCCTATAGTTCATTTTCAGATTTTTTCAAGATATGTTGTGATAGCTATCACTTCAGTTTGAAAGACTGTAGTGTGTTTGCCCAGGCTCATCTGGATTGATCTCTCAGGTCTTCCCCCGCTGATCCCTCCTCCTGTGCCATCCCCACTCTTTGAGCCATCAGTCCACCATACTATATATTATTTTTCACTATTCCATTTGTTGATATCCCAGTCTTCTTTTTTTATTATCTGGATCTCAAACGGGTTTTCAAAGTTGTACTTTGGTATCATATGATCAGAAGGCATGTGTAGAACTTCCTCTGTTATTACTCTGTTAATTTTAGTGTCCTAGATTGGGTCTTTGTGAATTCCAGCACTCTGATTGTGCCAGTCTATATTAACTCATTCTAGCCTGTCCTTTTATGAAATTGCCTAGTGATGGGAGGTCTAGTAAAGTATTCAAGGCTTCTGTCGGCGTAGTTCTCATAGCCCCAGTTATGGCTATGCATGCCATTATTTGTAGGCTATCCAATCTACTACCGACTTTTCCTTGGCTTACTTTCTGCCACCAGATGATTGCAGCATAGGTCATCAACGGTCCAATGATCATTGTATATATCCAACATTACCACTGATGGTCTTAGGCCCCATGTCTTTCCGACGGCTCTTTTACATGCATACACCAAGTTCTTGGCCCGGGTTATGTTCCTTTCTATATGCGTATTCCAGGTTAGATTTTTATCTAACACTACACCTAGGTGCAGTGCCTGTTCTTCCATATATATATCTTGCCCAAAGTGCTTCAGTGATCACTTGTTCGTGTTGACTTATAGTTGTTCTTCCCGACACCAATTCTCCACAAGGTTAAGTGATCTTTGCATGAGGTCCTGGATAACACTCATCACCTTACCTCGTACGACAATCACCAGGTCATCTGCGTATCCTTGTGTATAAAAATCTTGTTCGTTGATTCTCTAGTGCCACTCCTCTGTACGCTCTCTGTATGTCTCCAGCTGTCCGGAATTGATCCTGTTCTAAGGCAGTAGTTGAATATGCTGGTCCAAAATGGTAGCAGCATTTCAATGGACTGTTTGAGATGTTCATAGTAAATCTGGTCGGGGCCAGCTGCCTTCCCGTTTCTTGCTTGTTTCACTGCTTCTAGGACTTCTGATTCCTTTATGGGTCATATTGGTTATACCAAGACCAACTACAATAAATCAGACTTTGCAGCTATCGATATCAGCTAAAATGGCGCTGCGTTCGGTTTGCTCAAATGTAAACGTAAGCACATGCGAAGCATCAGTTTAGTTCTTTCTCTTGGTTTGATTTGATTAGGAAACTTTAATGTAAGTTAGTGATGTTTTTATTGAAATTTGGTTTCGAAACTAATATGATATAATAGGACGTGTCGATCGTATTGTATGCCTGGATGTAATTCATATTAAAGTAGATGCACTCGCATTCAGATCAATGTGTACTTAATGCATCTTGATGACTTCGTTACAAGTAAGTCATTCGAGTGTATAAAAATATTCGAGGATTAATTTGTCATTAGAGAGGATGTTTTCCGTGTGCTTGATGAGCTTATTTTTTCCGGATAAGGCCAAAACTCTGTTTTGGTTCCTATCCCAGTACATTTCCCAATGACTATACCTTTTGAGGTTTTTAAAAGTTAGGTTACAAAAAGTAATAACGTTATTTATTTTATCTGTGAATGAAGATTATTTTCTCTTGTTAAATTAGGAGACAAGGTATGAACTGATATATTCTCTCTTACAGTACTTATTTATGTTACCAACGATTTGTTTTTTTTAAAATGTGCTTTATACGAAAATGCACATACCACCAGAGAACTTCAAATCTATTCTCCTATTGAAAGACAAAGATTTTCTGAAATGAAACAGGTGTAGTATAACAGTTAGGTGAATCATCATCAGATCATTGTTATGAGAAAATTGAAATTCATGACAGGGTTATGTTTCTAATAAATTCCTTGTACGAGTTAGGCTATTATATTTAAAAGCGTATGGTAATAGAAATGTCATTCAAATCAATGTATTTCTAAAACAAGTATTGATTTATCGGAAGTATTACGGGCAGGAATACTTTACCAATGGCGCCTACTACTATATCTAAACCAACTCGATAAATTTCCATCTTCTGTGAAATCATTTAAGAAAAGATCAGATAAACAATTGATACGTAATCTGCCACTTGGACGATAGCACTAAATTCAGATCATTGGTGACTGATTGCAATACAATCCTATCTTACCGATTCCCTGGACCATAATAGTTCATAGAAAAGACTCATATTTTGAATTTTCCACATATTGCTTATCTAAATATTGGTTATTTCTAGACAGGACTGGTTCTATTACCCAAAGTAAAGTATTTTTGAATTGAATTAGTTAACTGCTTTAAGAATCAGGAATATAGTGTGATATGACGTACAGAGGATGAAATGCATTGCGTATGGCAGAAAATAGAGTAGAAGTCGGTTTTTCATTTACTCAATGTCATATCCATGAAATAAGGATATTATTCACTTTCCCTACTATTTTTTCAACTAATACACCATATAACCTCATAACTGACGTTTTGCATGTAATTAAAAAATATTAGTGATACAATCAGTGTTCAATATCGCTGATGTATCAATGTCATTACTGCATAAATATGTTTCTTGCAAATAGACATCCGCGTTACATGTGTCTAGTGTCGAGATTTAGTTTAAAACGCTCTGTATTTAAATTGGTACGTTATTACTGACAACTTAGCAATTCAATACGATAATCAGAAGGTTTATGTTTATGTATCACAAGCTTGTTTACATTCAACCGATGCGTCGGCCATGTTGATTTTGTATTAAGGTATAAGACTATTGCAGATTGTCTTGGTTATACCAGTAGATATACAATGCCGATACGAGCGCACTTTTGAAATCCCTATGCTTTTATATGGGAAAACGCTATAGTTATAGAATATCGTAGTGTATTTGCTTCTATATTTTTCTTCTATGTCGACGGAATGCGCACGGCTTATAATTATTTTTCCATTTCCAAGAATTGATTAGCCTGCTACTCTGTGTACTTTTGTAATGAAAAAGCAGAAATTTTATAAACCCCTGTCCCCTGTATATTTTTGTACTGAAAAACCGGCATTTTTAAAGTATAATTTTTCCTAAGAAAAACAGGGTTTATTTTACTTCAAATATTTTTTTAAATTGGGGCAGATCCCATGCAGACGAGAGGGCCCTTTTTTGGGTGTTTTTCCTAAGAAAAGCAGTAGTTTTTACACCAATTATTTTTCAAACCTGGAAAAAACAGTGGTTTTTACCCCAAATATTTTGCAAAACACCAAACTGTATAAATTATTTTTCCAGTAGAGGAAGAAAAAATACTTGAAAAAAAATTTAACATATGGCAAACCTGCACGGTATGAAAACTGCTGAGCTGAGAGAAATAGCCAGACAGCGGCAATAAAAAGGTTATACAAAATTGAGTCGGGCCAATTTAAGAAGTCTCATCTATTCTAGTTTTCCTTTTCATTTCGCTAACAAAATATTTGGTGAACCGGAAGAAGAATCTGAATTTTGTGAGACTTGTACGACTTGGAGTAAACTTGGCTACTGCTGCTATTTTTGTTCTCAAGCTGCGAATAATCCATACAACCACTTTGCATATAGAAAAAATAGTTTTAAAATATATATGTCGCAAAACGGAATATTTAGCAATTATTTAATTCAGAGCGACATGCCACCATTTTGTAGACAATAGGACGGTATTTCCGATGATGTCAGCTCATAAATTACGATGAGTACTTCTACGTGCTGTCACGTCTTCGCTTCAAGCCTACGTCTTCGTGACGTCAGGAAACAATGATAGATGCGACCATGGTTGCTTGAATTAGTGAAGTGGTCGTGACTGACAAATTTAGTATTTTTAAAATTGCTCTTTTAAAAGCCATCTTAGATGCTATAGATACCAAAATACTGTAATTATAGTTACTGTTATTGATAAAATTATTTTGCGCAAAACCATAATTAATATTGACGTTGACAAAGAATGGCGATGACCAGAGTTGCTTGAAGTAGTCACTACTCAAGTGGTCGTGACAAATTTAACATTTTAAAAAATTGTGCTTTTTAAAACTAGTTTAGAGATTTTAAATGCCAAAATACTGCAATTAGAGTTACGTATAGTTATTGTTGATTTTTTTTTTCACCACACCATTATTAATATTTTTGTCTACCTACTTTTAATTAATGTTTTTATGTACTCTAAAGATACTAGAAATGCATAGGTGACTTGCATTCGCCTGAACTAAGTATATATACGATCGATATGACAACAGGAGCTCTGGGTATGCACTAGCCAGCTCTGGTTGGAGAGGGGAAAACGCATAATAACACGCCCGAACTTTTTCGGCTGGGTGGCCATCACCTTTAATCGCCCACTCAGTCGGCCCAATATAGACACAAACAGGGAGACGCCTAGTTGGCAGTCGCCTCCCCTCATCATGACCTACTGCCTCATCCCTGGTGTGGAACTCAACATTCCCGAAGACCACATATATGAAGACCTCCAAGCAGCCAACGTTCCAGTTCTTAACGCCTTCAGACTACAGGACGGCCAGACCGCAACACCATCTACTCACGTTTTAGTCCACCTAGGAGAAGAAGCCCAAAGCCGCCTGTTCACCACCGGAGCAAGCATCCATAATAAAACCTACGCAGTGGTGCCAACCCCCCATGCATCCTGAACCAAATAAAAGCCAACCCTTATCACAGCCCCAACATCCAGGTGCCCCCATCGCCCCTACCAACCTTACCCACCTTCGCAACAACAACAACAACAACTCTCACAACTATAACTCCGTCAACATGTACCCCCTCCCCAGACATAGTCACCACCGTCACAACTTACCACCCATCCCCAGTAATGTCATCATGCTGCCTGATATCATCATCCCAGCAGACACCAGCCACCCCACCACCGCTATTTCCGCCGGACGCCGCAGTCTCACCGCCAGCAAACCAACAACAGACGCCCTCACCAGCCGTCTTCAGCTGCGTACTACGTGGGATATCTCCAGAAGTCACCGAGCAAGACATAATCCAAGAACTACGGAAAACTGGAGTCAATGTACTTAGAGCCATAAGAATTCACAACAGCCATTGACCTACATTAATGATGCGCCTCCAGATGCCCAGCAAAGAAGACGCCCAGCACCTCATCAATACCGGCATACAAGCCTATGGTCACCGCCATCGAGTAGAGCCCTCCCACTCCCCACCCCTATCCCCACCCAACCGCCAACTATCAAACAATTCACACCGCCGCCCCCAGCCAACCCTCCCCTGTGTTCCCCCACATCCACAACAAACTCCGTTCCCTCTCCCAACTGGACACATCCCCCTACCTCTCCAAACATACGACCTTCTTCGCCTCCTCATTCTATCTCTCCATAACATCACCACCACCCTCCAGTTCCTAACCTCCATAGCTACCCCGGACCCTACTTCCGACCGACTTAGGCACATCATACTCATCATTAAGAATTGTATCACCGCATCCATCACTCTGAATTGTAAAACTCACTAAAATCTCAATAAAGTCGTATAATATACAAAGCACTTAGGCAAGACGCAAATCCTCTCCCATCTCCTACTTCTTCACATCGTTATCCACCTCCTTCTTCCCTCACATCTCCCCAACCCGCCCGCATCTCTTGGCCAGAGAGAGGGCGACACCCTCTAGGTGGCCCGCCCCACCCCTTCAGGGTGGGGAATGAAAGCATCTGATAGATAGATAGATAGATAGATAGATAGATAGATGACATCATCTATTGGAAATAAGCCGTAAAGAGTGCTGACGTACTTCTCCAAGACTGAGTTCAGAAGTTTTAAGTGCTTTACGGTAGGTACGTTTATTACCCTTCTTGGGGATAAGGTCTCTTTCCTTCTCTCACCGACTTACAGTAATCCCGAATTAATTACCCAAGCTCTATAAACTGAGCAGGCAAGGTCGTGTTGAGATCTCACCCGAAAAATGCCGCCGACTATAAACGTTGGATATCAAGCGACAGTGCATGGGTGAGTGCAAAATAAAATGGATACTGTTGCCATTAATGCTTTCACGGCCCGTACTTACAGACATGATACTGTATAGGCTTTTGGGCTTATGCCGTGTCAAGAAAATAAGGTGAATTTCTGCATTTTCTTGAATTTTTATTTTGTTGTCATGCGGGCTCAAGGCAATTTTATTTAGTTCGACGGTATAAATCTCATGTTTTTCGGTTTTAAATAAATTCACGGTTCGATATTCTTCTTTGTAATTTTTGTAATCCTCTTCGGAACTACACATTTCTTTATTCCCTTAGATTTTTCTCTTCTTTTCCAGAGACTTTGAAGGCATACATCTTAGATCTCAAACCAACAAATTCCTTAATGATTAATGATTTGCCCACTACATTCAGGTTTCATTTTTCCTAAAACTTTTTTATTTACGCAAGGCATTTGATAAATGTTACTTTCAGGATAGTCGCTTGTATCAAAATGATTAATCATAGTTTTTATATATTTTTACACACCTTCAGTTTTTATGTTGTCACCATAGCACACTTCAATATTGTCGCCGTATTTTGGTTTCATGACATGGTAATGGAAGTCGTACATAAGTGTTTTTGAAATATCCAAAATGCGTATTCCTACATAAATCGGCTTATCGAACTTAATTTTCGTCTTGTTTATATGGATGGCGACCATCTCCTCATTGAATATTGTTCGCTTTTCAAAATTTGGTTTTGCCACCAACTTTTCAAATTTTCGTCCATTAGTGACCAGTTTTATGTCAACTCTGTACCGAATATTTTCCATCGTCTTTCCAAAAACACTGTTCATTAACTTGTAGAAATCCTTTTCAAAATCGTTAGTTGCCTTCATTCTCATCTCTGTATTCAAATCAATATACTTTTTAGCCATTCTGACTGCTTTAATCTTATAGCACGGTGAATGGTTTTCAGTTTCCTACAAAGAGCGAGATACTGTTTCAGGTTCCTGTAATGGAGTACATATTTTTCCTTGTTATGCAATGTTGCAAGTAATTTTGACTCCTTAGTACCTGGTAAAAATTTATTTTCTGGACCTAGTGGGAAATCTTTGTGCAGGTCGTGTAGTTCTTTTGGATATTCTAGGTCCGCTTCAACAATGAGTCCGAATTTAATCGTCGGGTAAACTGGTTATGTATTTTTCATAAATATTTTTTATATCTACCCACTCAAATTTTCCAGTAGGCAGCGTGCAGGAACTCATAAACAAATTGAGAGGAACTGGTTCTTTCACCGATAAGAAGCAAAGTGTTGAAAACGTGCACTGGTCTGAACTCAGATCATGTATTTAAAAGTCGTACAGACTTATTAATTAAACTTCTGAACCTAATCATATTCCTTAATCCAACATCGAGGTCGCAATATTTTTTGTCGATAAGAACTCTCAAAAAATACGCTATTATCTTTAAGGTAACTTTATTTTATAATCGTTAATAACCGATCAATCATCGATAAATCAATGTTTTAATTATAAAGAGTGAAGTTTATCTTCATGTCACCCCATGAGTAAAAAGTAAAGGAAATCGCAGAAAGATTAGAACATACGCCTACAAAATCCCTAAGACGACTTGGACAATAAGCTGAAGTTTCGTGGCGGGCTGCGAGAATGTTAAAATTGAAACCATGAAGTTCGAGCTTATTTTCTTAATTACTAATTTTCTTAAGTCTTATTTTCTTAAAAATGTTATGTCATGTTACGCACGGATAAAGTGAGCGAAGCGGAGCGGAGTGTGACGAGTCAACGGTAGGCAGATAGCTGGCGCGCCTCCCGGCCAACCGACGAGAGAAACTCACTGTACCTTTTATAGAAAATAAGCAAACTAACTGATCCGTGCTTAAAGCTAAAAGTGACGCTTGGCAGAAAATTTGTAGTGAATTCAACGTGCATACTGACATTAGCCAACGTACGATCAAGAAACTGAAACAATTGTATGAAAATCACCTCTTCTGCTTGCAACTCTTTCTGGAAAAGGCCTATCATAATCCAAATATTCAAGATACAGAAGTTCTGCATCTAATGAATCTTCGCAAGAAATCAGCTTCATTTTCCGTATCAAATCTTATTTACAAAGACTTATAACAATAAAAATCTTCAACCTTTTTGATACTTACATTTGCAATTTAGCAAATTAATTAATTACAGTACATGTTTCATTCTTTTTTATAACATCAGCTGTTTACATAGCTTAGGTGATTCACTAAGTGTTTATCTTGTTAAGTACACACACATCATTATTACACAAAACGGAAGGCTGCTTCAAACGTAGCTCCTCCAAGGTCAGAGTAGGAGTGGATTTTGACAGCAGCAAGCTACGAAACCATTTTTATATTGTACCGGTAACGGCGGTACAAGACTAAGTCCCCGTAATAGAAATCTGAAAAACACTTACGCGTTACGCTCCGGGCCGGCTACGGAAGACTGACTGGACGGCGAGCAACAGCTGTGTGCATGTGACGTAGAGAGCGGGTGACGTCACAGCATACCTCACCACAACAGAGCCTAGACTGATGTGGAATGTTCTTCGAGTTTCTATGGGTAATAACTTTCCCCACAATAATAATTAAACAAATTCAACAACATCATCGTGTAACCCGATCCCTTATCTACGTTCCTGCAGAGTTTCACGTAAATCTGACATGAGGCGATGAAGTTATGGAACGAGATGTGAAGGCCCGGATCAGATTTAAATACAGTACTGCTTCGCTCAGCAGAGCAGTGTGTGGCCAGAGTGTGTATGTGCATGCTAGGCAGTGAAGTTCATACAGTCGGTTCACGAGGACCGTGATCTAGCGTGAAGCGGCTATCAATCTTCGAGTCCGTGGACTTTAACCCAATCGCGCCGAATATGGACTTGTACGGATTTCTTTATATTGTGAGTGATAAACGTTTACTCCGACGGGACGTGATATAAATTGTGCTTCGTCTGAACATTATCAAGTGACTGTTTATTCTACACGAGTGTCTAAGACTTGCGAATGTTTTCGAGTGCTCGTAATTTGAAGTTTAATGTTATGGACAGGACTTAGGACAGTTTGCTCCTTACAGAGTACTAAATACTTCAAGTTTATGAGACTGTGTTTTAATCCAGATTTACTCGATTGCAAGCATGACTACGTCACTAATTTACCATTTCATAAACTTTAGGTCATGAACTGTAAACTGTGCATTTCAATTATACTAAACAGCACGTTTCAATTCTACGAACATTCAGTTGTGCGTTTCGATTTTACGAACAGTCGAACCGAGGACTGTCAATACATGATTAATTTCGTCTTTTAATTTCATGTTATTATCAATACGTGAATGAGTTCGAATTCACGAGTGAAACATCTTTATTTTCTAATTCAAGTAAATTACGTTGAACAGTGTTTCAAACTAAGAACTAAGTCGTGCGGCATTACTTTACATTATGCCAAGTGCCACAAACTTCAAGTGACTCTGTTAAAATTCGACGATAAGTTTCGAGTGGACTTTTATTTTTATGAGTATTAAACTTACATGCTCATTCGAGTCTAGTGGCCTTCTTTTCATTTAACACGGGACAAAATTTAGTGACATTTCACCGTGTGATAAACTCTCAAGATACATTTTTTTTTTTTGGGTGTTTGAACCCTGTTAAACCCATTGGTAAACTTTCCTCTCATCTGTGCAGAAGCAGTCTTTGCGTTAACTCGCCCCAAGGCTTAACGATATTCATTCACGTTCATCGTTCACGAGGACTACCTCAACGCCCTTCATTAGCACCGTATGGATCTTCAAGACGTCGAATGGATCTTCTAGAACTTCCATCGGGGGAGGAATGGTGGTTCACTGGTATGGGAAAAGGAGCTGCCGGAATCCAAGGACATCGCCAGCCCTAGGACGAGGAACATTTTCTACTGTATCTGCTGTACAGAGGTGACATGACTTTGAATTTATTAATAAACTCAGAGGAAAAATTTTAAGATTTATTTCTAAACAAACCCTCTCCCTCTGTACGCACTTCAACGAATGGTACACGCCCTACGTCTCATGTCTACCGAAGTACCACATTTACTGTTACAATATACTAAGTTTCCTTGTACAGACACATTTTTTTATCAAAAAGCAAATCCCCCATTTTATTTTATTTCAGAATATGGGGAAGCTCCTTTATTATTAGCAAACAGCAATCAGCTTCAAGGTTCCGTAACTAACCCAATTCAAGATACAATATGTAAGTTCAAAAACAAAATAGCAACCACCTTGGAGGGAGTGAATGAAGTGAACACTTAATACTATTCAGAACAGTGTCAAAGGAAAAGTCATACATTTTCAAAAACTTTTTACTGGAAGACAAGCGAAATATTTTAGTGAAAAGTGCTGGAAACTTTCTAACAACTGTTCAAATGAATAGAAATAGTTTTTAAAATGGGCTAACTATAAGCATATTCATTCCATCTCATTTCAGTAACCCGTTTAACCACCACATTGTTTTTGATTCATTTTAATTCAATTTATATTTACGTAGTATTTTTAGAACAAGGTGCCATATTATAATGTTCTTAAAAAGATAAACACTTAGTGAATCACCTAAGCTATGTAAACAGCTGAAGATGTTCTAAAAAAAGAACGAAACATGTACTGTGTATAAGTAATTAATTTGCTAAAATGCAAATATAAGTATCAAAAAAGTTGAAGATTTTTATTGTTATAAGTCTGTCTAATGCACCTGCCATATTTTGAGCAAACACAATTTTTAACTGCTTGAACATGGGCAGTTAAGTTAACTGAGACTTTAACAGATTGTTTGTCTTAACCAACGTTGATTAAATGCTAATTTGGTTGAGTTCACTGTTAAATTATTTAACATGCAGTTAAATATTAACTGAGGGTGAATAAACTGGGCCATAGGGATTCTGCCACCTGGGTGACTGCCCTAAATGCAGATCAAGGGTGACTGATTAATTTGTCCTCAAGGGTAGCGTCGTCATGAGGAAGTGTTTATTCATTACTGAATAATTCGTTGTAAAAGTAATCATATCTCCGGATAAACTTTTATTTAATTCTAAAGCCTTGAGAGGTAATTCGAATTTGAAATTCCTCCAAATTAAGGCTAAGTAAATAAAGCTTGTAAAAAGTCAAGAAATAGGAGAAAATACTAATTTAAAAAGACAATAAAGTGATTGTTGAACATAGGCTAAGTAAGTAAAGCTTGTAAAAAGTCAAGAAATAGAAGAAATTACATACTGAAAGACAATAACGTGATTGTTGAACATAATTTACTGATGAACTGAGAGATCTGTGACTAACTTAACAGAGAATGAGGAACCCAATCCCAGCTGCTCTTCCCAAATGAGAAGCCCTCGAAGGAAAGAGAGATTTCAGTCTTTTGAGAAGAGCAGCCACGAGATGCCAGATCGTTCTCCGATAACAGTGTCCATTACATCTATAAATGTTAGGTCTAGGACTGAAGAACGTAACAGTTATAGATTAACTACGTCGAATCGGAAAAGAAATGGCTTTCACTACAACAAAGAAAAAAGGCACGGTATCCATCGGAATCTTAGAATCACATGAAGATGGCATATCAGTATATAACGTTATCTTGAAAGTGAATCCTCGCAATTTCTAGAGAGGTGTAACCACAGACAGGACGGAACTAACGTATGTGATTTTTCTCTAGCCGCTGCAATGCACCCCAGTCAAAATATCTTGGAAATACATATATAAATTGACGTGACGTGACAAAGAATAAACACGACAGAGATACTTATCTTAAATAGCAAATTTACAAGGAACACTGACGACAAACAGTAAATAGACCATTCTAAAATACTTTATACAATATATACAGATTTATTAACAAGACTATGAATATATGTGTGTGCTGGTTCTCATAAACACGAACACCAAGAGTCGGGAAGTACCATAACAGGACGCAAGGCTGCTCTTAAGGCACCAAACAATGGACAGAATGCAGCTTGGTTCCTCATCAATTCAATGAGAGCAACCAGTTCACGGATGTAGATTTAGAATTAGTAGACGAGTCCCCTTGGGTGCCAGTAAGACATGGCCTGGGACGAGCATAGGGAAATTCGGGAAAACCCCACGCTCATAGATGTTGTCCAGCTTCGACTTGGGGTTCTCTAGGGTCAAGCACGATGTTTAGCGAAGTTAGAGAAACGCAATGAATTGACAGCACAGACATTCCCCCAGTCATATTATGTAAGTATGAGATGAAGGAACGAGAAGAATAAAGCTGAGAGAGGAAAGGTTTAAGCAAGGAGGCGAAAAAAGGTCGGGGTAAGGCAGAGGCTTTGGTAGTGGAAGAGTTGTCCGAAGCAGCATAAAAGGGCAGTTCTTGAGCTGGAGTTGGTAGATGACGACGTTCAGCAGAGAGGCTGTTCTTACAACCCTCGATGTTATTGCTGTGATTCAGGTGTAAATGGTAAGCTACTTCCACAAACCTTTCACTCCCAGCGTGAAGTATTTAGCAGGATAGTGCGTCAACAACTCTATTCAACTAACGTGGATTATGTATTATTATCAGTCAATGCTGTCATCATTAAAAATAAGGCTACCAAATGTTTATCATAATTCAAGAAACGAGAAACAAGTCTGGCGACGAAATATTTTTAATGATGGCAATGTTGATGAAATAACTTCAAAATCACGTAGTTTCAAGAGTTACTCAGACATGGAGTACAGATAATCAGAACCAGCACCTGTCTTAGACAGGATCGGCAATAGACAGAATGTGAGCGATGTATGCCTACTGCAGTTCCTGGCAACACAAGGCGCTACTTCTTTCCGTGCTCCATGTTGAGAGCGAGAGAGAGTTGAAAGAGAGGAGCCTGTCATTAAGTAAGTGGAAACAATGCCAGACTCAGCTCGGGCACCTTGGGATCGCCACTTCCCATACTCACTAGCTGTGAGCCCCTGAGGGGTGCACAGGATGACCTAAATTACAGAAAACAAGAATCCCGCAAAACGCGTCTGCTATAGCTCGTTCCATGTTAAGAAAACAGTATTGCTCTTATGACAACAGGGTTGCCATATCGAACGGCTCTGCTCGACACCATCGCGGGAAAACGGCAACACATAAATCTGTGAAATTCAGTATTTAATTTCCAGAGAAAAAAGCGGAAGAAACTAAGCTACAAGTTCCATTTTGTGAACTAAAGGGGACGGGGGTTAACAGAGGCTATTTTTGGTTTGTACGGAATCAGATGTAAACTACGGCAAAAACAAAAACAAAACAAAAAAACCATAGGAGAATAAAGACTGTGTATGAGGGGGGGGGGAGGGGGGCAGCATGTCTGTCTTAAACCACCGTTGTGGAATGGTGCACCAAGTTCCGTGAGGGTCGCGTTTCGACACAAGACGACGGTCAATCTGGGAGACCAGCCTCATCCATTATGGATAACAACAAAAGGGCGGTGGATCCTGATCTCTCCCCGTGGGATTATCACGCGTTCGGTCTCCTCAGTGGCGATGGTGATTATTGTTACCATCCTCTATATAACACTAATCAGAGAGAAAAATGGAAGGTATAAGTCAAAGAATGACAAGGGCTACGAAGGGTGTAGACGTGAAAAACTCCCTAGGCCTCGATACCGTCGGGTCGGAAAAGAACCAAGTGTTGACCAAGGGAGGTTGGATAGGGCAGATGAAAGTGAGGAGCCTGGTATAAGTGGAAGCACTGTGAGGACTCAGTTAAGGGCGTAGTCGCCACCCCATGCTGCCAATGACAGGCAGAGGATACCGTGGGTGTCATTCTAATGCCCCTACCAACAAAAAGGCTTTGAAGGTTCGACACTTCGAGGATGTGGAGCAGACGATTACACACTTCGCAGGTCACGGTGTTTTTCTACACGCGGATCTTCAACCTGGTGCGACGGTGGGATGAGTGTCTCAATGCTCACGGCGATAATGCCTGATTAGCATCCCGACTCAGAACTGTACGTCCATCGAACGGAAACTTTTTGATTGCCCCTTATATAACTGCTCTGCAACATGCAGGTGTTTACGTGAGTTTTGAATAAATCCACTGGAAGTTAATTCAGTGAAAACATTGTTAAACACCAGTAAAATAACTAGTTACTTTTAGTAAATGAGCTAAATAAGGAAGGCTGAAACACTGAAATTGCGATCCTGTAAAACACAGAACTAAAAAGTCGTAATACTAAAATATGCAATCTGACAGTTCCTAGAGGGAGGTCCGTTTACTGCCTGCCTGAGTGAGGAGTAGGGGGTATGGTTGTCAAGGAGATAAGCCTGCTGGCCGGCTCGTGTTGCGTGGAGTTGACAAACCTCTCTCTCTCTCTCTCCCTCTCTCTCTCTCTCTCACTTCTGAGCGGTTCAGTTTCATTTTTTTTTACAATTGGCTTTACGTCGCACCGACAAAGATAGGTCTTGTGGCGACGATGGAATAGGAAAGGCCTAGGATTGAAGAGGAAGCAGCCGTAGCCTTAATTATGCCACAGCTTAGGTAGTATGAAAATGGGAAACCACGGAAAACCATCTTTAGGGCTGCCGACAGTGGGGTTCGAACCCACTATCTCTCGAATGCAAGCTCACAGCTGCGCGGCCCCAACCGCACGGCCAACTCGCCCAATGGTTTAGTTTGAATCATATATATTATTTCAGTAGTATAGATCCCTTTTGCGGCGTTCACAAGTAACCGATCGTGACAAATGAACATTCAAAAGAAAGAGAATAGACATTAGCTGGGACGAATTGCACTCTCATTTCATAAATACCGACTATTTCTTTTAAAAATGAGTTTTAAAAATTGTACGAAGTGTGCGATTTGCAAATACTGTTGCTGTAGGAAAATACGCGCCACCATTGCTGTCCACTTCACATTTGGCCGCTGGGACGCCTGTTTTATGACATTATAATAGGCTGTAATTATCAGTTAGGAAAAGAATGATAGTAAAACCAAAAGTTACTTCCGGAACATTCGTTAGTATAATAATGCACTTGCATACCATACATCTTTAAAAAATCAAAGATTACATTAAGTGGTAAATAAGACTAATATTGTACTGATTCGTGTATTCCTTAGTTCACCAGGGTACTACACCACATACTTTATGAACATGCGAGATTTCTCGCACGGGTCTCCTAGTTATATTCTATTTCTGTTTTGTGGCCCTTGTGGATAGGTTAGGTCCGTCTAGTAGCAAGACCATTGAACTAGATTGGACTGGCGAGGTCCGGCTTGTGGCAAGACCACTGGACTTGATTGGACTGGCGAGGTCCGGCTTGTGACAAGACCATTGGACTTGATTGGACTGGCGAGGTCCGGCTTGTGGCAAGACCATTGGACTTGATTGGACTGGCGAGGTCCGGCTTGTGACAAGACCATTGGACTTGATTGGACTGGCGAGGTCCGGCTTGTGACAAGACCACTGGACTTGATTGGACTGGCGAGGTCCGGCTTGTGACAAGACCATTGGACTTGATTGGACTGGCGAGGTCCGGCTTGTGGCAAGACCATTGGACTTGATTGGACTGGCGAGGTCCGGCTTGTGACAAGACCATTGGACTTGATTGGACTGGCGAGGTCCGGCTTGTGGCAAGACCATTGGACTTGATTGGACTGGCGAGGTCCGGCTTGTGACAAGACCATTGGACTTGATTGGCGAGGTCCGGCTTGTGGCAAGACCATTGGACTTGATTGGACTGGCGAGGTCCGGCTTGTGGCAAGACCATTGGACTTGATTGGCGAGGTCCGGCTTGTGACAAGACCACTGGACTTGATTGGACTGGCGAGGTCCGGCTTGTGACAAGACCATTGGACTGGGATCAAGCGACGGGGATATGAGGGCGTTAGGCTTCTAGCATTCACTACATTAAGGTAAGTTTCATCATTTTCTGTGTTTTTGTTCTGCGCAAGTTGGTAACGGAATGTTTTTTCTTAATTGCTGGAAATACGTCATTTAGCTGCTCAAGTACCGTAATGAAGAATGGCGTGTGTTGCACTTAATTAGGTTGTAAATTTTCTTCTTGAGGCGGGCTGGTGGGTCTTTGGCTGTTGCAATGGACAAATCTCTCCTCTACCAGGAGTGAATAATAATATTGTTATATTTGCGTCTTACTACTACTGACGGTTTTCAGAGACGCCGAGGTGCCGGAATGTTGTCCCACATGAGTTATTTTACATGCGAGTAAATCTAGACACGAAACTGACCTATTTAAGCACCTTCAAATACTATCACTGGACTGAGCCAGGATCAAACCTGCCAAGTTTTGGGTCTACCAAGAATTCCAGGCAATATTATTTGTATCATTTTAACTCCCCAGTAATGTCATTATGTTTGCGTAGCTGATAGGAAAATACTACTGGCCTTACCTTCAGATACCAGGAATAGGAGAGGATTTCCAGTGGATTAATTGTGAATGAATTCAGAAAGAGCTTTAGATCCGATTCCCTCGATGGCTGTCAAATCCAGATGAAGAAAGCACTTCTTTCTTTCAAAGATACAGCATTTCGCCGCTTTGGCTATTGTTTTTTTACCTTCGTCAAGCAGGATTGTGCGAGTACCTTTTCGGGTAGGAATTCGGAGCTCCTAAGGAAGATGTGATGCAGTTGGTGTTGCCTCGGCCATAGTTAATTTTTATTTTTACAAATTGGTATGACTATTGCTAGCCTGCTAACGTGTATGGGAAACAGTGTGTAATGTGATGCATGAGTTGCAAATATGTTGAGGATATAACACCACGCAATCCCCAAGCCAACGAAATTAACCGTTTAAGATTAAAATCACTCAACCCGCTGGGAATCAAACTGGGGCCTCGGGTATCAAAGGCCAATACGTTGTCCACTCAGCCATGAATCCGAGCTAATTCATGTAATCACTTGAAAAGTATGACCGAAAACAAACCATCACCAAATCAATGCACTAGCATGGCAATAGTCAGGAATGAGAAAACTGTGGAAGCGAAACCTACAAAATCCTCAGCGCCTCACCCTATGTAGCAATTTTCGTTGACTTCCAGAAGGCCTGCGACTCGGTAGACACACACAGTCCCTCTTTGAGACGTTAACTGATCTGGGACTGGATAAGAAGACTTTAGAAAATAATGACTTTATTTTTGCGAATTACATCGAATGACAGTGATAATGCCAGTTTAAAGCGAACTTCACTTATTTTGCGATAAGCACTAAAAAGCAGTGAAATTCATGGAAAATAACGACCTTGAAATTGTATTTCAATATTATGTACGTGAAGAGAAATGGAAGACAGAATAAGGATTTCTCAAGTCAACAAAAATACCTGTTAGTTTTAATATTCCAGAAAAGTCCTTCATGGTATGGCCATACAGGAAAAAAACCTTCCATGTAGCGTGAAATATGGCCCTAATCAAGATTATATACGGAGTAATGAATGCTTATCAATATCGTTCCTTTCACATAAATAAGTCACACAAGTTTTATGTTTTACGGATAATTTTAGAATACGATTCAAGCGATGACTTCGATATATAACTTCATCAACTCGCCTAATCTGCAATTTATTCTAATTTGAAAGCTTGTGGAATGGGGTGCACAATATGAAAAAAAAACTTCTCGGAGCAGGTTGTGAAGATAAATAATGCAAAAAATTGTTTCCTTTTCGCGAAATCGTCGAAAAAAATCATGCCTCTGCGTATATTTATTCTTCACTATTTTTGCACAGATCATTCCGTCCCGCAACAAAGGAAAGATGAACATTACGGATTGAGCAAAGATATTAATGCGATTTTCTTGTGCAGTTCATACACAGCTTCCTGTTTTTCTGGCTTTTGTCATGCAATGTTCTGATGTTTTAGAAAGCATTTGTACTCTGTATTCTGCTGGAATAATCATCGATCAATCCGCGAGCAACACACTGGCGAAACTCGAGTGAGGAAAGGGAACGTAAGTCTTGGCGTTTTTTTAATAAACAAGATATGTACATCAATCAATCAATCAATCAATCAATCAATCAATCAATCAATCAATCAATCATGTATTCTACATTGTTGTTTACAACTTCTTCCCAACGTTCAAAAAGCTTTTCAATGTCTCGACGGTGGCAATCACCTGGTTTCGACTCAAAGAAATCGTCTAACTAAGCCTTCAATTCTACGCCACGCACTGCAATCGAGAGGGATCGAAACAGATAAAAATCCGAAGGCGCCATGTCGGGAGAATACGAAGGATGATGGCAGCACTTCCCAGCCAAGCGTTTGAATGGCTTTCTTGGTCATACTGGGGATGTGAGGGCGGGCGTTGTCGTGTCACCGATCGGGATGTTTTTGCTGGATAGCGTTGTTGAATCGTTCAATTTGTTGGGCGTAAACTTCCGCACTCACTGTTTGGTTCCGATCAAGCAATTCGTAGAGGATCATACCTTTCCAGTCTCACCATACTCACAACATCGCATTGCGCAAGTGAAGACCTTGTTTTGATCCCGATGTCGCCTGTTTACTCGGGCTAAGCCATTCTTTGGTTGCTTCATATTGGCATACAGGCACCGTTTTTCATCGCCGGTAACAGTTCGGTAGGGGAATCGCTCCCTGTGTTCATGAGTTGACCGATGACAGGCAAGCAAACCGACAGCGATCGTGACTTGTTGATTTTTGTTGTTGTCGTTCAAAGCAAGCGGAATTCATGCCCCGAACTTTCGAACCCTTCCCATCGACTGAAGGTGAAGCTCTACGGCACTGTGAGTGCATTTCATTATCTCTGCCAATTCCCTCATAGATTGGCGTGGATCTTCGTGAATAAGGGGATTCAGTCGCTCCTCATCGAACTGAACGGAGCGCCCGGTGCGATGCATGTCTTTGAGTTTGAAATTGCCGTCTTTGAATCTCTCAAACCAATTTAGAGCCATCCTAAGAAGCATCGCTTCCTCGCCATACACTTCACAAATCTCTCGAGCAGCTTCTGTGGCTATGGCACCTCGATTAAACGCAAAAATCAGGTGGTGTCGAAAATGCTAAAACAAACGAAACTTATGTCGGCATGAAAAACTAAACGCAATGTTTTTGTAGAGTACACTGACTGAGCAAATGTCATGGGATAGCGGAGCACCGATGCGCAGGTGTGTTGTCTGCGCACCACACGCCCCCTGTGCCAGCGACAGTTGTATAGGAGACCTTGTGAGCAGTGGCTGTGCATGTGACAGGTGTAACTTGGAACGTCGTCGTGAGCTGACACCGTTGGTACGGGGTATGGTGGTCGGTGCCCGACGGATGGGAAGTGCGATTTCGGAAGTGGTGCGGGCATTCGGCTTCACACGATCAACCGTGTCAAGGGTGTATCGTGAATGGATGAATGCAGGTGTCACCGTCCACAATGAATGTGACCGGCGACATCTGAGACGGATCGTCAATAGTGACAGACGGGCAACCGTGCAACAAACCACGGCTCAATTCAACATAGGCCGTGCTAGACACGTCTCCCAGTGGATAATCCGTAGGAACATGGGGTCTATGGGGTATGGCAGCCGGCGCTGCACACAGGTGCCACTGTTAACCCAACGACATCGGGCACAACGACGCGCATTTGTCGCCAGTCACCAGGGATGGACACTGGAACAATGGTGTAACGTGATATGATCGGACGAATCGCGATTTCAATTGCACCATGCCGATGGGAGGCACCGTGTATGGTGCAGACCACATGGAGCGATGGATCCCGCCTGCCTCGAAGGTGTGGTCCAGGGCGCTGGTTCTCTGTTATGGTCTGGGGTACATTTTCCTGGTATGTAATGGGGCCCCTAGTTGTTCTGGAAGAGACTTTGAATGGTACGCGGTATGTTGAGCTGCTCGGAGACCATCTCCACCCATTTTTGGCCTGCCAGCGCCCAGACGGTTCTGCGGTGTTTCAAGATGATGACGCGCCGCCACATCGCTCCCACGTCGCCCGGGAATGGTTCCAGGAATATGCAGCAGAGGTCCAACTATTGCCATGGCCACCCAGGAGCCCCGATATGAACCCTATCGAGCATATCTGGGATGTCCTGGAACGCAGGCTCCGTGCCATGGATCCTGCACCCACGAACAGACCAGTATTGGCGGGCGCTCTGCAAACAATTTGGTGTCAGCTGCGTCCAGAGGACTACCAGGGACTTGTCGACTTACTTCCACGGCGTCTAACTGCAGTTCGCTGGGCTGGAGGAGGCCCCACATGCTATTAGGTGACTATCCCATGACATTTGCTAAGTCAGTGTATATAATTCTCTACTGAATAACATAAAACACATTGCCAAAACAATTTGTTTTTCAAGCAAAATTTTCACTTAAAGAACGCCACGACTTACGGGCCAACCTATTTCCTAAAGTGGTGATATGAGGACATTAGGTACACTGGCTTATAGTCCACCGACTTGAGCTTGATATGTCATTACTAGCCAGTAAGTGAATATACCCTCTCTTCATAACTCTGCCTTATCGGAAGATTCTGGCACCCGCTGTGCACTTTACCATAAGTTTTCAATTTTTCTGCAAGAATAAATTACAGATTAAGCGAGCTGAAGAAGTTGTTCGTATATATTTCACAATCAAGGCCAACTGGATTTTGTTAGTTGAAGTATCATTGATTTTCAAAGACCTATGTATTTCTGGTTGAATATCTTCCTTTTTACCCGCTTATAAGTCAAACTAAAATAGGTACCCAGTCTCAGAATCACATCTACACCACATTTTAAACCCCCACTTAATGGACGTATTTTTTATATTCCCTCATAATATTATATCCTTTGAATTTGACAATATTTTCATCTATTGATTGGGTTCCAGTGGGGCTCATTGTGGCTTGGAAACTTTTATTCAGGTGCTCCATCACAGGTCTGACGTTGTAGGCATGATCATAAAATGGGCTGGCTGCCCTTTCAGGCTGGGTCTCGTTATTTGTGAAATGCAAATACTTCCTGATGTCTTCATATTGATGAAGGGGCACGACACCTGCTACAAACGAAACTCCCAATCGGGCTCAGTTGACTAGGAGTTCCTAATTGTTGGCAGGATGTGATAGCTCATTGTTACGTTCATTCCTAGAAAGTCTTTCAACTCTGCACAACTTACGTCAAAGAAAACTACGCCTTTCTGCTAGGTGTAACGATTGGTCTCCAGAATGAAGCACTCCCAATTGGTCGAATAATCCATAACTTCAAAATTGTTTTTAAAACACAAAATTTCATTTCCAAATTAATATCAATAGGCTTTCAGTGTTTCTTGTTTGGTATATCATCCGACAGTTCAAATAGCAGAGTTGTTGAGATTTTTTTAAAGACTGTAATATCACAATATAACATGAAAGAATCTGATTATTTGTGATCTGGTCATGTTTGTGTTTTAGTAAGACGCCGTGATAGATCACACACACGAATACCTGCCAACTTTCCCGATTTAGGCGGGAGACTCCCGATTTTCGACAGTTTTTCTCGCCTCCCGATTATTCTAATATTTCTCCCGATTTTAGTGAACTTTAAACATTTGTTTTCAAATCCCACAATTTCAGCTCTGTACGCAAGTGGGCGAAAGTCCTTCGCTCGTTGGCCTCTTTGAAATGAAAAATATCCACGTTTATTAATACGAGAAATGCCCACGAATATGCGATGTTTATTGAAACCTGTGTATCGCGACGCGTATATCGACTGTCAATCTCTCGTTCTCGCGTGCTATGTTCCTGTTCGTTCGCATCAGTCTAGTCGATTCTAGAGACTAGTCGCTAGATTTGGAGTCCTTTTTTAGTAATTTAGTGACAGAATTTCAAAGATAACGACTAATGACTTTTCTAGTGATTTTAGGAGCCATTTGGAGACAATTCTGGGCGAGTTTTAATTTCTTACTTGATAAGATTAATATTGCGCTTCTCGTAATCGTGCGGGTGCGTGATGCAGTACATTAATCTATGCATTTTCTAAGTAATGGCATCTAAGTGTATGACATTCTATTTTCGGAAGATTTATCAGAGACCGATCATTTCACTCACATAATTCCCGTGAGCCTCATATAACAACAGTCGTGTTTTGAGACAATAAGTGTTATAATATACGGTACCATAGAACTCCTGTATTGCGCAAGACATGTAGAATAAGCTGTTTTGGGCAATTGTATCTCCTGATTCCTCCCGACTTTTCCTGATTTTCATATCGAAATCTCCTGATTTTTGGTTTTGTAATGTTGGCATGTATGCAGACGTGAAGGCAGAACACTGTGTCCCTGATGATAAATTAATACGAAAGTGACAGATACATTAAATATGAGACTTTACCATCACATCATTCACCAAGCTGATTAATGAACTGTAATATGTGACCTGTAAATGAAATAAAACTTGCGACATTCATGACCCTGTTACCATAAAGGATATGCTCGGAAATGTATGCCAATTCAATTTAGGGGTAATTGAAATAAAATATGCATTTCAGCAAGCTCGACAACTGTTTTCTTATATAAGGTAGGTAGGTAGGTAGGTTGCGGTAATAAGGCCCACTGTTTGATTTTCGTATTTGCCGCTTCTTTTGTCGGTAGTGAACCTACATGTCTGCTTACTGTCTATGCCTGCTAGCCGTTGGAGAAAGTGAGAACTCGGCCCTCCTTAGTATTTGGTTGCTAGGCCAGAGTCGAAACTCGAGAAGGGGAGTTGATTTCATTTTAATAACTTTTCTTGGGAAAGGGAAGTAAAAAAAGGGAATGTTAGTGCTAGGATAGCATTAAAATAAAATATGTATTTAATGGTGTATGAAATAAGTAATGAAACGATGTACATTTTATCGAATTTGGTTAAGAACACAATATGATGCAAACAAAAACCCTCAAGGTCACGATGCAGGAAATAAGGCCCACATGTAGTAATGCGTGGGCCTTATTTCCTGCAGCTGCTACGAAAGATTTCGTTTCGATTCAATACAAAAATATGCTAACCCAATGTTATTTTAGGTCGTAAAGTTTCACAAATATAAAAAATAGCCTAAAATTATTTTTAATAAGCAAACAATATAATATTTTTTATCCGGTGTACACATTGGTATTGATCTGAATTTGAAGTCGAAGACATGTTCTTACACATGACTTTTGTATTAAAGACTACCGCGGTGGTCTCAGGGGAGCATGCTAGCTCCTCGGCCTGGATTCGATTCCCAGTATCGGCATGTAATTTAGAAAAGCCAGGAGGCCAGGAGATCTGGAATGGCGTTATCCCAGCGTTGTGAGAACAATTGTAAGTAGTGGCATCGGTCAAAAAATCAAGGGAAGCGTTAGGCTTCGGCCACAGTGCACGTGGCGGGCGGAGCGTTGCGTTGTGCGGCGGCATAGATGAAACTCAAACCTGCGTTAGCAAATGCATGTGGCCACTGTCCCAGCGGATATATTTACAATTATTTATTTGCGATATCTGGTGAAAAGATATATCAAAGAACATTTTTATTTGAAACAAATTCTTGTATCTCTGTTACTTTAAGAGCAAACGGCAGTCTATCTTATGTGCCCCCCTTATTTTATATATAATTATATCAATGATATGAGTAAAGAAGTGGAATCAGAGATGATCAGATGATGTTATTCTGTACAGAGTAATAAATAAGTTACAAGATTGTGAGCAACTGCAAAATGACCTCGATAATGTTGTGAGATGGACAGTAGGCAATGGTATGATGATAAACGGGGTTAAAAGTCAGGTTGTTAGTTTCACAAATACGAAAAGTCCCCTTAGTTTTAATTGCTGCATTGATGGGGTGATAAGTTCCTTTTGGGGATCATTGTTAATTACCTACCTAGATGTTAATATAAGGAAAGATCTTCATTGGGGTAATTACATAAATGGGACTAAATAAAGAGTACAAATCTCTGCACATGGTTATGAGGGTATTTAAGGGTTGTTGTAAGGATGTAAAGGAGAGGCATATACGTTTCTGGTAAGACCCCAACTAGAGTATGGTTCCAGTGTATGGGAACCTCACCAGGATTACTTGATAGAAGAAATGGAAAAATCCAAAGAAAAGCAGCTCGATCTGTTCTGGGTGATTTCCGACAAAAGAGTAACGTTACAAAAATGTTGCAAAGTTTAGGCTGGGAAGACTTGGGAGAAAGGAGACGAGCTGCTCGAAATCGCTGGCAAATTTATAATGTCCAATAACGGACCAATTATATTGGTATTATAAATTTACTCATTTGGGACAAATATATCAGGTTCCGTATAGGAATCAGCATCTATATCATAAGTGGTATGTTCGAGCTGTCAGTGGAGAGATGGAGTGGAATGACATTAGTAGACGAATAAGTTTGAATGGTGTCATTGAAAGTAGGAAAGATCACAATATGAAGATAAAGTTGGAATTCAAGAGGACAAATTGGGACAAATATTCGTTTATAGGAAGGGGAGTTAGGTATTGGAATAACTTACCAACAGAGATGTTCAATAAATTTCCAATTTCTTTGCAGTCATTTAAGAAAAGGCTAGGAAAACAACAGATAGGGAATCTGTCAGCTGGGCGACTGCCCTAAATGCAGATCAGTAATGACTGATCCTTTTGAAAGAGCTTCCTGAAAAAATAAAGTTCTTTGACATAACGGGGTCTGCCTAGGGTGGCCGGATGTTTTCTTTTATCTGGACATGTTCTTATTTTTAGACCCTAGACCGGGGTCCGAGTGGATTATTTAAAAAAAAACACGAAATGTCCACCTTCTTTAGTGAATGTGCTTATTTTCGGGTAATCTGTCTTCCTACTTTGTTTTTACATGTATTTCATTTCACGGCGGCATAATCGATATACAGAAATGTGTTTATGGATATACAGTACATTCTATGCATGCCTTGTACTGTGATAATAGACGCTGTGTACTGCTATGTTAATGTGTGACAAATGACAGGAGATAACCGGGATTTGAAGGAAGACTGTTTTAAATGGATGGCACTGAAAAGTGATATTGATTATTGTGATGTTGAAAAAAGTATTGTATTTGTATTGTATTGTACTGTATTTGCAAGCTAAATTTAAATTCTTTCAAATTGACGATGTGAAATCTTTTGATCAGTTCTGCAATTTCAAACAATTCTTGAATGAGGGTAGCAATGACCCTGAATTTAACAAGTTACCTTGTAGTCAGAAATGACAAAGCATTTCAATTAAGTCATTTGCCTGTAGTTCAGAGGAGTACAAGATGGATGTAAGTCCAAAACAAAAGTAACGGAGTGAAATCGAATGAAGTCGGGTGATGCAGGAAATATTAGATTAGGAAAATTAAGTCTTAAAGGAAGTAGATGAATATTGTTACTTAGGCAGTAAAATAACTAATGATGGCAAAAGTAAGGAGGACATAAAATGCAGACTAGTACAAGTAAAGAAGGCCTTTCTTAATAAAAGAATTTGCTCACCTTGATCATTGATATTGTTCCGGTAACGGCGGTACCAAACTAAGTCCCCGTCATAGAAATTTTAAAAACTTACGTGTTACGCTCCGGGCCGCCTACGAAAGACTGACTGGACGGCGAGCAACAGCTGTGTGCGTGTGACGTAGAGAGTGGGTGACGTCACAGCATGCCTCGCCGAGATACAGAGCCTAGACTGATGTGGAATGTTCTTTGAGTTTCTATGGGTAATAACTTTCCCCACAATAATAATTAAACAAATTTAACAACATCACCATGTAACTCGATCCCTTATCTATGTTCCTGCCGAGTTTCGCGTAAATCTGACATGAGGCGATAAAGTTATGGAACGAGAGGTGAAGGCCCGGATCAGATATAAATACGTACTGCTTCGCAAGCTAGAGACTCTCTCCTCTGATTTGGATTGCACCGAACTCCGTCGCACCTTCAAATCATTTTTGCTCGGCCGGGTGGCTCACCATCTATAACTTAGCTTCCCGCCGATTCAATCAGCATATTAGGCCGACACCTAGTTGGTAGTCAGCCTCCCCAGCACCATGTCCAGCTGCGTGCTCCATGACATCGATCCCGCTCTCTCTGACCAGGACTTACTTGCCAAACTCCAAATGGCACACGTCCCAGCCCGAAGCGTCTCAAGGATACTGCAAGACTTCGTCCCTACACGTCGGGTCCTGCTACATCTCCACTCAGCTGACGCCGTTTCACATTTTCTCGCCAGCGGAATCTACTTGGACAGCCAGATCCACCGAGTGACATCTTGTCCTTCGTACTTTGCCAACGAAACACCACCACAGTGGACTCCGTCCCAACCATCTTCCTCTCATTTCTACACAACTCCCATCGCCACCACCACCAGCACCACCATCACCACTACCATCGCAACGACCAGCACGCCCTCCATCCCTCTCTATCCTTCTGTCCCGGTCACAACTGTTATAACATGCCATCCTTCTCCTCTCATGACTTCTTTCCTCCCTGTCTGCCCTAGCCCTGAAGGACCTCAACACCTGAACCAACCCACTGAGACATCTCCGTCTACAGCTGCAGCACTGCCTTCGTCACCACCATCTACGCACGCCGCCGACGCAGCAGCCTCCGCCGCACCACCATCCACGCAGTCCTCATCGACCTGTCACACCATGTACAGCTGTGTGATACGCGGAGTGGATCCTGCTCTCTCAGCTCGAACGATTCTCCAGGAACTTCAAGCCGAAGGCGTCCCAGTTCGTCGCGTCTTTCGGATCAAGAACTCCTCCGGCCCGACGTATATGGTCCGCATACACCTTCCAACTGCCGAAGATGTCCAACAACTTATTGCCAATGGAGCTTACATCTATCGCCATCGTCATAAAGTTGAGCCCTCTCTCTCCCCACCTCAACCTATTCGCCAACGTTTCAACCCACCATATTGCCGCCCCCGGCCAATTCCTCCTTTCCAACCTAGTACACCCGTTTGCCCACGCCTTTCCCCACCTAATTTCTTCCCTCCACCACCTCCAACGCTAGATATCATCCGACTCCTCATCACTTCCCTTAACAATATCACAACAATTCTGCAACTCCTCACATTCCATTTCCACCCTGCTACATTCATTTAAACTTCACTCCTCGAGCACAATTCCTATCGTTCCCATCTCCCCAGCTAAGAAGACCCACCGTTACTTCCTCATGAATATTTACATCGCTATCCCCATCTTCCTCTTCTATCACACCTTCTACTTCTTTTCCCTTCTCCCGGCCCGAGAGATCGCGACACGATCTAGGGGGCCCGCCCCGTCCTTCGGGCGGGGAATGAAAGCATTTAAGCAGCAGCAGCAGCAAGCTAGACACACTCCTACAGGGAAGCGAAGGCATGCTAATAGACAGCACAGCCCAAATTGACGAAGCAGTCAAAACCCTCGTAGAAGCAATTCAAACAGCCACAACTGCGAGCATACCGCTAAGCAAACACAGAGAATCACCTCTTTTCGAGATTCCAGCGCACATAAAAGAGTTAATACGCAGGCGCAACAGCCACAGGCGTAACTGGGCTCGACATCACAGAGACGAAGACCGCGAGATGAAAAACGAACTAAACACGGAAATACAAACTCAACTACTGGAATACAGGTCGGAAAAGTGGAACAACCACCTCAAACTTTTCGACACCAACACCAGGCCAGTGTGGAACTTAGCGAGACACTTCACGCGAGAATCACACAACATCCCCACCATCAAGGGACCTAACGGCCCGGTATACGAGAACCGTGACAAAGCCGAAATCATAGCGGACTCCATAGAGGCGGCGTTCACTCCAAACGAAATACCATCTGACCCAGCCTTCATCAGGCAAACTGAGGCAAAGGTAGCAGAATTCCTTGAAAACGCACCTAAGCCGGAGGTTAAGAGGACAAATATACACGAAATTAAGTGGATTATAGGTCATCTTAACTCCAAGAAGGCGCCAGGCCCAGACGAGATCCAGAATATAATAATTAAGAAATTAACTCACAAAGCCCTAACACTACTTACCAGCATCTTCAATGCAATGTTCAGACTCCAATATTACCCTGAACAATGGAAAAGGGCTAGGATCCTCGTATTTGGAAAACCAGGTAAAGACAAGTCAGACCCCAACAACTACAGGCCCATCAGCCTTCTGGACGCCCTCAGTAAAGTATTCGAGAAAATACTACTGAAAATGTTAATAGGGCATATCAAGGAAAAAGGTATAATTCGCAACGAGCAGTTTGGCTTTAGGAACGCACATTCTGCCCCACAACTGCTCACTCGATTCATAGAACAAGCCACCATAGGTCTCAACAAACGAAGAGACACAGGAACGGTTTTCCTTGATATCCAGAAAGCATTTGACAAAGTCTGGCACGAAGGCCTACTAGCGAAACTAATAGACCACGAATTCCACCCAGGCTATATAAGACTTATTAAATCTTATCTGGAGGGCCGAGAGTTCAAAGTAGACGTACATAACACGCTGTCAAGTACTCGCAGGATTAGAGCGGGCGTAGCCCAAGGGTCCCTTATCGGCCCAATCCTCTTCGTCCTGTATACAAACGACATGCCTACTACAGAACTCACTACCACACACCTCTACGCTGATGACACCGCTATCACAGTTCAACATCCACAGCTAGCGTGCGCTCGAAAGAGGCTACAAGTAGCACTAAGAACTCTCGAGCCTTGGCTAACGAAATGGCGCATCAAGGTCAATGTTGACAAGTGCCAAGCAGTGCTGTTCACTAAGAAGAACAGACTCACACGCAAACCGGTCAACATAAAAGCGCTAAAGCTTTCCAACGAAGATATAGTGTGGCATGACAAAGTCAAATACCTAGGAGTAGTCCTAGACAGAAAGCTCACCATGCTACACCACATCAATGATATTCAAAGAAAAGCACACATACGACTTAACCAGCTATATCCTATACTGAACAAAAAGTCCAGTATTAACACGGAAGTAGCCATAAACATGTATAAGGCCCTAATCAGACCAATAATCATGTACGCAGCCCCAGCGTGGGGGTTCACAGCAATGACGAACCTGGATAAGCTGGAATTAATACAAAATAAATGCCTACGAGCAGCGACCAGACTCCCTTTCGACACGCCAATACGCCAACTACGCAGTATTGCGAAAGTCAGCTCAATAAGGCACCAAATACGTAAACAGACACTAAACATGTACAGAAAGTCATAGAGTAATAAGATCAACCCGTTAATAAGCGGGATCGGACGCTACGACGTTGATCTGTACAAAAAGTATCCTACACCGAAGCACATTCTGTTCAGCCACACGGTTGGGTGGGCGAGGGGCCGATAGCCAACCCACTCCCGCCAAGCTGACACCTATATACCACATAAACCCACACACTGCAGACACCTATGTAAATATGTAAATATGCCTCATATGTTTCAGCTGTCCTAGACCCAGGGACCAGGCGAGGAAGATTGACAAAAAGTACAACCTAAGAAGACGACGGCAACGCAGCCAGACGGCCAAGGACGTATCAATCCACCCCGCCCCCCGACAGAGACATGGGAGCGGAACACCGCCCGCGCCCTATAAACAGTTTAATAAGTTATCTCAGTCCTATCTAGGTTGAACGCTGGACACGAGAGCAGGCAAACAGCCGGCACTCCAATGAGAACTTGTATATACATATGTTATTAATAACCTTAGTTCTAGATCTGCAGTGACAAGTGTGTTCAAACAACACCGCATAGAGGGACATCGACAGGAGGAAGAAGATAGCCCCTTACATCCAAGGCTTGGCTCTAATTCCCCCCTCTCCAAAAGGAGACTTGGCACCAGGGACTGTTGGCTGCTGGACAATGGGACGAACCTGTGGCCCAAAGCCCGCTAGCAGACCCGAGCTGACCCGGCAGTGACAAGAAGGACTGATCCCCATAATAACAAAAATTGCAAGGAAATGGTTATGATTGCATGACACCTATTCCTAACTAACACAACCTCTGGACTTTATCCAGCCCACATCCTTGCATGTGCTATCACAAGATGTCAGGTTTTACATGTAGGCTCTTTCTTCTTTCTGCCTATGTGGTTTTTCCCTGACCCTTCAATACAATACTTCAACACCATATACCTAACACAAACTCTTGCCGTGGTAGCGAGTCTGACTCGGAAACCGGCAGATACTCCTTGTATCACCTCCCACTCCTCCCTGCTATCTCTTTCTTCTTCTTATAAAATAATAGCATGTCGGAGGCCATGTAGATCGAGTCGATGGTCACGCGGGGGGAGCGGCCTTCGGCCCCCCCCCCCCCGATAAAAAAAAAACAAACAACTCAGCAGACCAGTGTGTTGCCAGTGTGTGTGGCCTGAGTATGTATGTGCACGCTAGGCAGTGGAGGTCACACAGTCGGTTCGCGAGCACCGTGATCGAGCGTGAAGCAGCTATTAATCTTCGAGTCCGTGGACTTGAACCTAATCGCGTCGAATATGGACTTGTACGGATTTCTTTATACTGTGAGTGACAACTTTTTACTCCGACGGGACGTGATATAAATTGTGCTTCGTCTGAACATTATCAAGTGACTGTTATTCTACACGAGTGTCTAAGACTTAGAACAGTTTGCTCCTTACAGAGTACTAAATACTTCGAGTTTATGAGACTGTGTTTGAATCCAAATTTACTTTACCATTTCATGAACTGTGTAAATATTTTAGGTCATGAACTGTGAACTGTGCATGTGTGAACTGTGCATTTCAATAATTCTACTAAACAGCACATTTCAATTCTACGAACATTCAGTTTACGAACAGTCGAACCGAGGACTGTCAATACTCGATTAATTTCGTCTTTTGATTTCATGTTGTTATCAATACGTGAATGAGTTCTAATTCACGAGTGGAACATCTTTATTTTCAATTAAATTATGTTGAACAGTGCTTCAAAGAACTAAGTCGTGCGGCATTACTTTACATTGTACCAGGTGCCACAAACTTTAAGTGACTGTTAAAATTCGACGATAAGTTTCGAGTGGACTTTTATTTTTATGAGTATTAAACTTACATGCTCATTCGAGTCTAGTGGCCTTCTTTCATTTAACACGGGACAAAATTTAGTGACATTTCACCGTGTGATAAACTCTCAAGGATACATTTTTGTGTTTGAACCTTGTTAAAACATTGATAAACTTTCCTCTCATCTGTGCAGAAGCAGTCTTTGCATTAACTCGCCCCAAGGCTTAACGATGTTCATTCACGTTCATCATTCACGAGGACTACCTCAACGCCCTTCATCAGCATCGTATGGATCTTCAAGACGTCGAATGGATTTTCTAGAACTTCCATCGGGGGATGAATGGTGGTTCACTGGTATGGGAAAAGGAGCTACCGGAATCCAAGGACATCGCCAGCCCTAGGACGAGGAACGTTTTCTACTGTATCTGCTGTACAGAGGTGACATGACTTTGAATTTATTAATAAACTCAGAGGAAAAATTTTAAGATTTATTTTTAAACAAACCCTCTCCCTCTGTACGCACTTCAACGAATGGTACACGCCCTGCGTCTCATGTCTACCGAAGTACCACATTTACTGTTACAATATAGGAATTAGAAAGTTGTTTTTGAAGAGTTTCATGTGGAGCGTGGCATTGTATGGAAGTGAAACGTGGACGATAACTAGCTCAGAAAGAAAGAGAATGGAAGCTTTTGAAATGTGGTGTTACAGAGGAATGCTGAAGGTGAGATGAATAGATCAAATCACGAATGAAGAGATGCTGAATCTAATTGCTGAGAGGAGATCGATTTGGCTAAATTTGACCAGAAGAAGAGATAGAATGATAGGACACACCTTAAAACTTCCAGGACTTGCTCAGTTAGTTTTTGAGGGAAGTGTAAGGGGTAAGAACGGTAGCGGTAGACCAAGGTGTGAATATGACAAACAGATTAGAGCAGATGTAGGATGCATCAGTTACGTAGAAATGTAAAGGTTAACTTTTTTCTTTTTTGCAAGTTGCTTTACGTTGCACCGACACAGATAGGTCTTATGGCAACGATGGAACAGGAAAGGGCTAGAAGTAGGAAGGAAGCGACCGTGGCATTATTTAAGGTACAGCCCCAGCATTTGTCTGGTGTGAAAATGGGAAACTACGGAAAAACATCTTCAGGGCTGTCGACAGTGGCGCTCGAACCCACTATCTTCCGAATACTGGATACTGGCCGCACTTAAGCGACTGCAGCTATCGAGCTCGGTAAAAGGTTAACTCAAGATAGGGTGACATGGAGAGCTGCATCAAACCAGTGTATGGATTGATGACTCAAACAAAAACAACAATATGTGAAAATTGGAATATAAGTCTAAATTCAGACTCTCAACGGAGGATTTTCTCCCCCCCCCCCCCCTACAGCTTTTTAAATAGTTTTGTCCTCCTTTTAAAAAAATTCTATTTGCATCTTGTGATCCTAGTTTTGCCTTAGCACCACAGAGTTAACAGTCTTGATAATTGAGCACTTTTGTTTTTGTTAAATAATTAACCATAACAGCAAAAGCTGAAGTAGATGTGGAAGGCGAGTAAACAGCTAAATTGCATTCTGTTTTTTTATTCGGTATTTTCGTTGGAAAACAGATAAACAACAAAACACTTTTACAGGATCACTCTTTACCACTGTGAATCAGCAATATGTCCATGATTATGACAAGTTTTTCACTGAAAATGGTTAACTACCGCTATTCAGAACATGCAGAAATTCATCTATTAAGCACGGTGTATTTCTTCTTCTTCTTCTACTACTTAAACAACAAAAAATCTAACCTCAGAAAAAAACACTAGGCAATTCAAGGAAGATTTTAGCTACAAACCACTAAATTAAGGATTTAAAAATGCCACCAAATAAGTACTAATAGGACAGAGATTGTTTAACTATAAGAAGGAAAAGGCGTCGACATATGGACACAAAAATGTTGCCCACATCACTTTAAACAACTTGGCCACTGTCTTTTTTAGATATAAATTATCTTTATAGCTGAGGATGTCCCATATAAGGGGAAGAAACTTGTACTGATTAAGTGGTGTTCTAATTATGAGTTTGTTCTTGGTACAGACGAAACAAAAATACATGTACTGAAAGGGTGGGAAATCTTTCAGTTATAACTGTACTCAAAGACATCATATCAAGGTGAGACTTGTGATGCTAGGTACGGGACAAGGATCTTTCCGCTTTATAATTATATATTGAATAATGTTGTCGCAGGCGTTGTTTTCAAATTATTTCGATCTTAAAATGTATATGATTTAGTAACGTCCACCAGCCAAAGTATGGCTTCGAAACTATAGATGTAATCTACTTCAAAACGTGTGAGAAATGCGCACCTAACTGAAGAACTTTGTCACAAGTGTTCTTCCCCAGAAAACGATGCTCAACTTTCTGTACGATCAATAAAAATGTTCTACAGTAAACTAAATCTCCCAGATAGAGAACAAACATTGTTGGTGTTGCAAAAAGAAGTACCCTAAGGTTATGTACAAAAACAAATCAAATACAAAATATTGATTGTAGACAAAACTTTGTACGAAGTAATATAGAATACACACTGACTATAGATATATACACATAAACAAGAATTTCCCACATATCACAGTTTCTCAGAGGTTACAATAAACATTTGTATACATATACACACATACAAGCGTCTTTTTTCCTGAATGTGGTGGGTTTTCTTTACACACCAGCACAAAGAGAGTTGTGAACCAAATGAATGAGACAGGAAGAAAATAATAAAAATTGAGCATTTCCTGTCATATTTTTGTGTGTTTGATTTAGATTCTCTCTACTCCATTCAAAGTGTACAAGATTTGTACAGTGTATATACAGTCTTGCCAAACTTTGGTTTAAATACACAATCATGACATTTTCCTTCCTTCTCTGCACTCCCCTTTCTTCAGTTGGGTGACAAGAGTATTTCTAACTTTTGACCGTACACTTCTCTCTGCTTGTTTGTTTTACATCAAGGGAAATGGCTTCACAGAATTTCTCGAAACTCTGTATACAACCAGGTTGCGCGCTAGCCCAGTGCTGTCCAACTTCAAGTTAATCGAGGGCCACACTGCAACCGAAAGAAAGTATGTGTGCTGTAAATGTTGAAATGAGTAGTATGCAGTGATATTTTTTTTTTTTTTTTTTTTGGAGGTACACAACGCTATGCAGTAACTACTGACACCTTTTTTCTCAAAAGAAACAAAAAAGAGTGAATCAGATATTATTAGGAATATTTGCATTTGGCTTATGGCTTAAAATCAAGATGGTTTGTCCACTTTTTTTTTTTTACATTTATATACATATAATATGTACGAGCACATGATTGAAGTTTCTTTAAAAATGATCATTCTTGTCTTATAAACCACTTTGTGCCATCAGTTCGGAGTTAAAGAAAAATCTTCATCTTGTTCTATTTTGTCCTTCCACATAACTGGATACTGGAATACAATGTAGTAGGAGGGTTGGTTTTCTCACCCTTCAGCAGATAAACTGTTCTTATCACGGACAATCTAGCAGTATCCACAGAGCCGGATTAAGGGGCAGGTGGGGGGGCTAAAGGGGTTGCAGCCCCGGGCCCCGCGTGCAAAGGGGCTCCAGCCCTTGGCCAAACCTAAAATTGTATAAAAAGGCCTGCTGCTCCACTTCCGTGCATGTATATGAATATTTACGCTCGCAAATATCGAACACGCACTCTTCCTTCCTTCTTTTCAGCTGTCCGCGTTAGTATTTCATCACTGCTAGAATAAATTAACGACCGGAGACACGAATCCTCGCTACTTACGCACAGGAATTATTGTAAAGGTTATTGTTGATGAAAATTTAAATCTGACAGCTTGAGAGTACGGGCAGAGGAGGAAGGGGGGAAGAGGTCTAGGAAGCGAGCGGCAGGGGACAGGGGAAGCACGGTGGAATGCGCATGCTATACTCTATCTTTGCATCAGGAAGAGAACTTCCAGTTCACCTCTGTTTATTGAACCATTCGTAAGTTACAATTGTAATGTTCTTGTAAAATGGATAGAAAATATCCTAGTGATGCCAAAAAAAAAATAAATAATAACAAACCATATATTAAAAGAACAACATTTGAAAGAAATTGAAAAATTGCCAAAAATATCAACATTTTTTGACAGGAAGTCTACAAATGCATCGACGACTGAAGAGACTGTTACTGGTGAATTGGAATCTTCTACAGGTAAGCGAATAGTGTAATATCTACGTCTGCTGTTTTAAGAGAGATTAGATCTTTACGAAATTGGAAAGCATGAGCATTAGGAAGATGGTTTTAGGAACAATGAAAGGAAATCCTACTGTGTATTTTAAACTTCAGTCACATTGTATGGAATACTTGGAGTCGTAAATAATAAGCTGACGATCTCGGTGTAGTGGTAGCAATAATGAATGCCAACCCCGAAGACCCAGGTACCTTCCCCGGCGCTGCCAGGGGGGGGGGGGCTTGGTTACGAAGAAGGGGCCCCACATTTTTAAATAGCCCAGGGCCCCCAAACACCTAAATCCGGCACTGAGTATCCATATTGCACCAACGTACTGGGTTTTTAGATTTAACTGCTTTTGTTGTTTTTATATAATTTGAAAAGCATAAAACACTTGTTTTGTGCTGCCAAGGCAAGTAAGTTCATAGCTGTTTAGAATGAGCAAGGGGTGCACATGCTTCACAAAGTGAAATGAATAGGGGAACTAATTATTTTGTTCCAGTGCACAATAGAAGCAAGCATGACAATTTTTTTGAAGCATCTCCTGAACCTGTGAACAGTAAATCAAGAAAACATTGCAAGTACCGATAGATTTACTGCAGTTCAAGAGGGAAACGATTCTGACCATGATGGGCCTGATTGTTCGACATTAACTCAGAAAAATGACTTCTTTAAAGGGAAACGACTGCCTTTATGTGTAAAATAAAATGCTAGGTTGTAAATTGTCCCAAGATTTTATAAGTTTAGTAACAGAAAAACAGATGGAAGTGAAAATTCCTTCAGAGTGGGCCAATAGTAAAATCAGTACCTTTGGATGAGAATAAGTCGGTACATCTGGAGATATGAACAAAGTGTAAGATTCCGTTTATGGAGAAGTTGAAGAAATTGACTTTTATGCAAAAGCTTAAAGAAATTATCTTTCTCTTCTCCATTGTTGCGAGGATCTGTTTGCAGGTCACACAGTCCAAGAAATTGGTACAGACGATTTCCTTCTTCAATTTCATGTCCTTTTACTGAAGAGCTACTCAACTACTTAAACTTCACCAATATAACATCAACACTACAATTATTAGCACAGCACAATCACAGGTGCATCTGACAATGATACATATATGCCCATTCCAACGCAAGAAGTCTATTATTTTATAATCGCAAGTTACTGCAGCTTTTTCACTCATTGTTACCTCAAAGTATTATAGTTGGTCCATTATTGGACATTATATAAATTTTCCAGCTAACTCATTCCTGTTACCACAGTTTCGTCCCAGTGTGCTAATTTGGGCTCATCAGTTGGTAACTAGCACACCTACCAAGACGCATGGCTAACGCATTCCGTGCAGGCCGCTGCGTAGGCTACTTGGAGCCACTGGCAATGCCAATGCACTATGAGAGATTTTGTCTCATTTTCAAAAATTGATGTCTGCCTGGCTATCAGATGATACAGATGTTGATTTCCATAGGGAACCTGAAATATTTATGTTTATATCATCTGATGGCCAGGCAGACATCAATTTTTGAAAATGAGACTAAATCTCTCATAGCGCATTGGCATTGCCAGTGGCTCCAAGTAACCTGCGCAGTGGCCTTCACAGAATGCACAGGCCATGTGTCTTGGTAAGTGTGCTAGTCACCAACTGATGAGCCCAAATTAGGATACTGGGGTGAAACGCTGGCAACAGGAATGAGTTAGCTGGAAAATGTATAATGTCCAATAACAGACCAACTACTCATTCGGGATAGATATTTCAGGTTCCCTATGGGAGTCAACATTTATATCAAAATATTATATCGGACATTCTGTAAAAAAATCCTCGGCATGTACAATATAATACCGATCATGTGTTGAGAAATCATGCAAGAGTTTCAAACTTTTCTAATACATCGAGGGCCATGAAATATCAGTCCAAGGGCTACATGACGCCTGTGGGCCACCGGTTGGACAGCACTGCACTAGACTATACATTATTTGATCAGTATACAATAGCGTATTATTACTATTAAGGGGGTCAAAACAGGAAATGCCAATTTCCTCCATTAGTATTCTCTGTATCGAAATGTAATTGCCGATCTTCTATGCGTCATGCATTTTTACCATACATGAAATAATAATGGAGATATTTGCAAACTTTCAAATATCTCCAGAAATATTAGTTTTATCACAACATTGTACATAAAGATAAATGAGAGTAAATCCCATTTTTGAAATTTTAAACCTGTTACATTTTTACTTAATTAAGGAGATATTCATGAACTCATGCAGAGTCCTTTAACGATAATGCTCAGTCATCATGGTAACTAGGTAATGGGCGACAGTATCCCGACTTGGCCTAGAGTTGAACTTGGGTCCTCCAAGTAAGAGACCGACAGACTCGCTACCCCCTAGACCGTGGTAATAAGAATAATCTACTACTTTAACTTGTTGGTTATTTGTTCACAAATCACAAGTTTCTTAATACTATGTAGGGGAAACTCTACATAGAAAGTTGGCAATACTGTGTATACAATCTGTTTTTACTGTAGCATTAAAAAACAAAATAAACAGAGACAATGCTTGTAGCTGCTGTTTTTATCCATTGCTATAAAGAGGCCACAACAGGATGGAAAAGTGCTCCATAATATTCTTTTCCCAGTCTTTGCTATGACAACTGGTGTCAAAGATCTAATTCCCGAGAACAGATTTATTAGCATAAAGTCAAAGTACCTGAATGCAGTCTGCAAATAAATAGTGTGTCTCTCTCCTAATCAACCTCAGTTCTTCTACAACAACGGCAAAATGGGGGTGGCGAGACAAATATTTATAGATAACAAAAAGTACCAGGGGTCTGGAGAATGTAGTTGAGGGGGAAAAAAAGGTAAGATTTTGATGTTTCCTGAACGAATTTTGACAGAAGTAAAGATTGATAGTTTACCACTGTTGATAGCCCTGAAGATGGTTTTCCACAGTTTTCCATTTTCACCCCAGGCAAATGCTGGAACTGTATCTTAATTAAGGCCTAAAGCCCTTTCCTATTCCATCATTGCCATAAGACCTATCCATGACAGTAAAAAAAAAGTAAGATTTTGATGTTTCCTGAACGAATTTTGACAGAAGTAAAGATTGACAGTTTACCGCTGTCGACAGCCCTGAAGATGGTTTTCCACAGTTTTCCATTTTCACCCCAGGCAAATGCTGGAGCTGTACCTTAATTAAGGCCTAAAGCCCTTTCCTATTCCATCATTGCCATAAGACCTATCCATGACAGTACAAAAAAAAAAAAAAAAACAGAACTAAAATAATGTAAACTGGCCTAATAAATAATAAAGCAGTGCAATAAATTTTAGTGTATTCTGAACATTAACAAAAGGTTTGTTTCTTACTCCCCCCACCCCCTGCGTTCTGGCGGGTCATAAATAACCAAAACTTTTCGAGGGCTGTTTATACTATGTGTCCTACCTTTTCCTGTATATATCTGACTTTCTTTATATCCTAGACTTCCCATATAAAAATTGAAGACCTGTCAATGTGTGTTTAGGCGAGCTGATGAAAATGTTTTAAGGAGTCACACGCATTGCAGCAACAATTGTATTTTGTGAATGATAATGAGGACTTTTGTTACTATCAGAATTGACTTCAACTAAAAAATACGGATAAAGAAGGGTCATCATCATCATCATCATCATCAAAGAAATGAAGCGAACTATTAAAAACTCTACACAAGTTTCCTGAGTGCTTACGTCATTGTTTTCCCATGGCCTTTTTAATGGGCATAACCTAGATATTAATACATATTTGAGTTGTTGGGTGCTCCAAATTAAAATGTAAGCCTAAATACTGTAAAACTGATAATTTAAAATGATAAATCTTCATTATTGTCAGCATAATTGCATCAATTACATCTGAGTTTAAATATCTAGCTTGACTATCACGTACCGTTGTGCACGAGCGGTGTCTGGTTTGGCATGGAATCGCAAGCGAGCACTCTATTTCGCACAACGTCACAAACCCGTAGGGAATTCCACAGAAACAGAGTGGTAAGGAGCAATAGAAGTTCAAAATACTCTTGTTATATCTTGTTCAGGGTAATAACATTGAAATAGTTCAATTTTGCCGTTAATGTTTACCTGTCTACTATATCTGTTAATGTCCTGAGGGAATACATTAAAATTTCATCAAATTCATTTTTTTTTTTTACATAATATCCCTCCCCCCGCTGGCGAAAATTTCTGGGGAGAACACTGTAGGTGACCCGAAAAAAATGTTGTACAGAGTCGCGTGCATTGCAGGAACAACTGTATTTTCCTGATTAAACTGGTAAGCAGCAACGTGCTCGTTGGAAGCTGAGAAGAGATGGATGTAGATGAATTCGGAATGATGACAAGAGAGCTTATCTATTTGAAGACGGCAGTTTCATAAAGATGCAGAGTTCTCGTCCTTACGTGTTTTAATGTCTGTCCTTGTCTCCTTTTCAATTATTTTTAATGCAAGACTTTTATTTGATATCTCACTGACTAAGTATATTTATTACAGACTCTATGATGTTTTAAGGAAATTCTTTCAGATGTTGGTAATTTTACTGACACGCAGTAGAAAATACTCAAACCCATTAAACTCACCCAACCTACTTTAAATTTCCTGCTGTCGCATTAATACCAGAGGATATAAACAGCAGATACCCGATTGCAAGCTAATATGAAAGCTCGTTACGACATTTTATATTTACAAAACAGTAGAACAATATTTGTTCTCCAAGTGACAAATATTATTCCCCTCTATGAACTGTTGTTGAGTGTAAATTTTGGTTACAAAACATACAGGATTTAGTGACTACTCTGTCTGACTCGCATTATCTTGAGACTGAGGATGACTGGTACGAAAGTACATAACTAAACATGTAGTTGCTCTAGTAAAATCAATTTCAGCAAACTGAAAGTGTCAATGTTTGCAGAAAAGGAGCAGTAATTCCTACAAAAAATAAGAGACAATATGCACAATGAACACCCCATAATATATTAAACAATGTTTTCAGAACAGATGAAGCAAAGAAGTCGTGTGTGAAATTTACATTATTCACACAAAATATTTTAGAACAATCAGTGGTACCAACATAATTGCCCCGTTATTGGACATTATAAATTTTCCAGCTAACTCATTCCTGTTGTCAGTGTTTCACTCCAGTGTATCAATTTTAGAACCACAAAAATTGAAAAATATGACTAAGTCCTTTTCCGTGCAACAGATCACAATTGATTAAATAGATTTATTTGCTGCCAACAGATGAGAAAAATGTCATATTTTATTGGTAGTATGAAATGCTACTAGTATCATTATTGTTTGGGATGCCTACAATAATAATAATAATAATGCTACTAGTATCATTAATGTTTGGGATGCCTACAATAATAATAATTCTACTAGTATCATTAATGTTTGGGATGCCTACAATAATAATAATTCTACTAGTATCATTAATGTTTGGGATGCCTACAATAATAATAATGCTACTAGTATTATTAATGTTTGGGATGCCTACAATAATAATAATTGTACGACTTCAATTTTTTAAAAATTTGAAATCAAGTCAATTTTGATACGCTATTTTACCCTTCAGATTGCAAAGAAACAAATCTGTTGGGCATCTACAGCTGAGTCTTAAATGAATTTTGTCAGGTAAACACCAAATGTGCCACCAGAGATCTTTTACATGCCAGTAAGTAAACTTGTGTCCTTGTCTCGAGGTGTTGCAACTCTTTTCAGGTATACCCCCAATGGAGGTCAGCTGCATGTACCATTGTAAACACATACCAGCCCTCCTGCCATTCTTAAATTTCTGGCAGTACCGGGAATCGAACCCGAGCCACCAAATACGGCAGCTAAGAGTGCTAAGCGTTATGCTACAGGGGCGGACTTTACATGCCAACATCATACGACAGAGAGTGCTGAATGGACTTCTTTCTGCCCTTCAAAAATCAGCACATCAAAATACTTTTCAATTTTAATAATGATATCATTATACATTATTAGATTATATTTCAGGTTGGGAGATAAGACGTTGAAGCACTCAATAAGACCTTCTATAAAGATATTGGAAGTGACCAATGTTTTCCAAACTATAATGTAACCCAAATAATACTCTTCTGAGAAGAAATAACGGAGAGTGCAAGGTAAAAACCTCGGGGACATTCTCTTGTCTTGTCTTGTAAATGACTTGACAATCAAAGGAGCATTCATTCCACAGATTGTTCTCTTCATTCCAAAAACACACACACAGGCAGGACTTTGGTTTATTGTCACTGCAGTCGTTCAGGGGGAAAATTATTTTTTAAAATGTTATTCCAAAGTTTTTACTCAGAGTTAAGAGAGACGAGAGGGAAGACAATTGTAATCAGCTAATTTTATCTGTGTCCGGTGAGTACTGTAATGTTTCCAGTCTGAGTACACAAATTACAGGAACTAATAGGTTCTTTCCAACACGCAATTCTTTGCCAGTACATGGACACATTCACGTATCGCTCTATAGGGATGCGCTGACTTCGTGTCAGTTACAGGACTGATACCCGATTGGGTTGTGTTGGAATGGATTATCATTCATGTTATGAACAATTATAGAGGATTACCTTCTTTCTCCATGGAACTGGAGTAACACAGTCAATGAAAGCTGAAATATGAACGAGAGATGGAAGAAGTATACAAAGTTTCCTTGATATTAGCCCCCAGTAAGAATACAATGTTTTATTTAAATCTTGACTAATGCAATATTTTTATAATTATACAATTATATTTTTGTGATTTCGATCTAATTATAATACCAATATAAATGGTCCATTATTGGACATTATAAATTTTCCAGCTAACTCATTCCTGGTTGCCAGCGTTTCGCCCCCGTGTGCTAAGTTGGGCTCATCAGTTGGTACTTAGCACACCCATATAAATTTACTCATTCGGGACAAATATTTCAGGTTCCCTATGGGAATCAAAATCTATATCATTCAATCCAATTAGCGTGAAATTTAGATGTCGAGACCTATAAACTAGTTTTCATATGTAGCGATATAACCTGTATTTCATCTCTGTATTTAAACACAAAATACACAATAAAATAAGAGAACGGGAAAACTTCTATATGCTTCAGAATTGTCTGAATTCCTGGTATTCCATGTTTTCTTTGTTACCCCTATGTTGCTTTCTTATCTGAAACCGATTTATAATATCTTGGGCAACTCCATGTGGCAATATTCGAAAAAAGTCCTTTTCATCACAATGAGGGACAGTAATGCATCATTTTTCAATTATATTGTGTTTACCTGATAGATTTTGGACTTTTATATAGGCCTAGTGTAACACAATACAGTACACAACTAAAGAAAGACAAGACATTAATTATCGGTACCTAAATAAATTTTATTTCTTTTTGCAAAAAATAGCACCTCTTCTTCATATTCACGCGATGAAGATTGTAAAAGGTCGTCACTTTCCATAATAACCTCAATAACCTAACATCTGATTAAGGTGTTGCAAGGAAGAAACAACGAGGCAATAATTCAGTGTTTCTGCGCATGTCACAGAAATGTACGGATCAGTACGTGCTTTAGACTGCAGACTACTTCCGATCGTTGGGATTGATGCGAAGAGTTAGTTGGAAAACCTGACTGTAGTATACGGACGAATATACAAACGCAATTTTGATTGTGTTGGAAAGGATTTTTAGTGTTGTGCATGAGCAAAAAAAACATGCACTGGTACAGAAACTGTGTTGAAAAGAACCTAATAACTCATCTGGTTCAGTTTTACCCTTCAACATTCTTGGAGTATGTCAGCGAGTTCTACTGGGTTTGCAATTTTATTTTGTATCAAAATGTTTTTAAAAAATCATGTATTAATTGCCACAAAGCCTACATAGCTTCATTATCATTTCTCTTTGCTCTGTGTCCTGTTCTGTGATTCCTTTTGGTTTTTCTGTACACAAAGGTGTTTTCAACTTTACTGTAGGAATTACTGCTCTTTTACAATATTAAGAATAGTAAAACATTTTCAATCATTATTTTCCTGTGTAGTATTTCATGATCCTGTGTTCAAGATATCTACAGTCTCTCTCTCTCTCTCTCTCTCTCATTCTAAAGACAAAGAAAGTTCAACTCATAACAAGTACAGTGTTGCCAACAAGAAATTCCCACTAAGTCAGTGTTCAAAATTGAACAGAAGGTAGAGGCTGTATTTAATGGCCGTGGCATGACACGGTTGCTCATTTTTCTCTAAAAGTGATTAAAGTCGTCTTTTATTAAATGATTTCTGAAAAGTTTGAAATTTATTGAACATCTCTCTCTGTAATGATTCCACTCCCTAATCTCTCAGACTATAAACAAATATTAGCTCCAGTTTGTCATTTTTTTTTTTACTTACTAGATTTAAAAATGTCCACCAGACAGCCTTTGAAAGACACCAGATTTGATGGGAAAGCCACTAAATTGGCAACACTCATATAAAAAAATGAAAGCTAGACGCACACCAATGTGGCTGCATGCAGTTGATCTGTCGACAAAGAAATTTTTGCCAGTATTAAGCACAGAAATAGCACAAAAGGTAGACGACTCACCTAAACAAGAAGCTGCAAACATGCACGATGTCCAAGTTCCAAATCCTTGCTTCGGCGACTCCTGTTAAACTTTGAGGGAGATGTTTTCCACCCCTGAAGCAAAGGTGCCTTCTATACTTTTCAATTTCAAATAGAGATCTTCACAAGACAACTTTACCTTACCTCATTCTCTTTTAGAAATTGTGGCAGTCTGAAAAGATCTACAGTACGTCAGCTGTACGATCTGAACATATCATACGTTCATACATCTTTATAGTCTGTTATGCCTTTCAGTGTTCAGTCTGAAAGAATCTGTAACTTTCAAAACCTCTCCACATTTGTAACTAGTTCTGCTGCCTTGTTTAGTTCCATACTTATCATATTTAAATCCTTACAAACTATAACCATCGTCATCTTGGTCTCCCTCTACTTCGCAACTAAGTTTAGAACAAGTCAGCGACCTTGGGGCGCAGGGCAGGTAGGTAGGCTAGGCTCCGAGTGAAAGTGTACTCCTCTTGTAATATCTCGACTTCGAAGACAAAATGTATGCTATTTAACACTTGCAACAACAGGCTCTATGTTTCCTAGTTCCCTGCTGCATTCTTGTTACAGTAATCAAGTAGGCCTACTATAATACTGAAGAAAAAGTTGTCTCCATGCAACGTATCGCAATAAAATTCCTTTAACCCCTCAGCGTCGCAGCCATTTAAAGAGCTGCTTATTCTGCGGCCGGAGGAGATTTCAACTATTCGCAAATTAAATACATTGATTCACTTAAAACTTTACTACAAGTATATGAGTAGCCTGATATTCATGAAATTTGGAATTCCTTATGACAAAACTATGTGCATGCAGATAATTACATCATTGTTTCACATTACCTTAGTAATATAGTTTGGTGTGATAGAGTTCGAAGCACTCGAGACAGAGACCCATATTATATAAATTGAAAAATTAGTATTGACTAGGTTTAAGGAGCCTGGGTGGCTCAGGTAGAAACGCGCCGGTCTCTGGGTTGCGGTCACTCCATGTGAGATTTGTGCTGAACAACGTGGATGCAGGACAGGTTTTTCTCCGGGTAATCCGGTTTTCGCTGTCATATTTCATTTCAGCAACACTCTCCATTGCCCCACAAGAGTGTGACAGGTTTCGGCAGCCGGCACAATTCCTATCCTCGCCGCTAGATGGGGCTTCATTCAGTCCCATTCCTGAGCCGGTCGAATGACTGGAAACAGGCTGTGGATTTTCATTTTCACTAGGTGGAATCATTATAGTAATTTTTCAATTTATATAACATAATTGTCAATACGGATCCAAAATGAAATTTATTTCATGTACAGAGACCCAGGTCACATTCCTAGCAGCAATAAAGTGGTCTTCATTTTGCCGTGCTTCAAACACATGATACATCATCTCTGAGATTTAGATTTCTCATTTTTGAGTGCTAATTTTCTGAAAAAATGTCTTTCCTGCAACCTTGAAACTGTATTATCTGATGCGCGCCAGCCTTGAATATTTTGTTCCCCGCCTGAGTGATCGTATTTTGTAAACAAACCTTCCACAAGCTGAACCCGGTAAGATAACTGCTCAATGCTTGTCTTTGTCACTCTTCTAAACACTACTAGAGAATTTAGGACAACTGCATTCAAGTGTCTTTTGAACAGCTGTATATACTGTACTGGTTCCTCCTATCAGCACTCTCATCATTTAACACTGCATCAGGCAAAGCTACATCATATATTTCATTGAAATGAAATGGTGTATGGCTTTTAGTGCTGGGAGTGTCAGAGGACAAGTTCGGCTTGCTAGGTGCAGGTCTTTTGATTTGATGCCTGTATGCGACCTCCGCGTCATGATGAGGATGAAATGATGATGAAGATGACACATACACCCAGCCCCTGTGCCAGCGAAATTAACCAGGGATGGTTAAAATTCTCGACCCTGCCGAGAATCGAACCCGGGACCCCTGTGACCAAAGGCCAGCATGCTAACCATTTAACCATGGAGCCAGATATATATTTTATTAGCACTGCTGCTAACACTATCACTACTACTACCGACTAAACTTTCTTCTGAATTATACAATATTTCAAGAATGTTACGGTCAGTTAAACCACGGCTGGAGCTTGTCGTTGTGCGCGACACGTCACGTGGACTGATGCAGCTGCAGCGAGACCCAAAGCAAGAGGACTAACCTTATTGAGGGGAATAACATTTATGATGAAACAAACCCAACTCGATGCATAATTCAGATAAATGGTCAAGACAACATCTTTCAAACGAGATGTATACCATGCACAACTGGTTCCTGTATCGTATGGCAGAAAGCAGTACTAACTGATACCTACACAGAGTGCTGATTGAGAGTTACGAAAATATTTCAAGCCAAAAAAAAAAAAAAAAAAAAAAAAAAAAAAAAAAAAAAAACCAAACTCTGAATGCACAAATAGTCATGCGAAAAGACAAACACCTTGGATCATGATTTATTTATTTTTATTCTGTGGGAAGGAATGAAGCAAACGAGAGATTATTCGTCAGACTAGCTTAATAAAAATTTATCCTTACACCAACAACTATATGTTAACGAACTACAATTCTTATTTTACAACACATAAATCCCAACATTTCTTCTTGGAATCAAAACTATTTGCATTTCGATAACTCCAAAACTCTTTATGCTATAACCGTAAATACGAAGCCATGTATGGGTCTATGCACGTATAGAGGTCGGTGCTGAGGGGTTAAATGACGCAAGGATATTATTTTACTACATGTGATGGTTAGTTGCTATAAACAAAACACTCTTCAAGGCCTGCAAATTAACTACCACTGTATCTGGGTCGGTGCGACATAAAGCAAATTGTAAAAAATAAATTTACAATATAGCCTAAATTTAAAACTGCAGGTTAAATCCAGGTCAGTGAGGTTAAACTTTAAGAAGTACGATAGAGAAAACAAGAAAGGACAGAGTAAGAAATGAGGATGTCCAAACGGGGATCGGAGTAGAAAAGCTTCCTGACAGAATGGAGAGAAATAAACTGACGGTTAAGAGGATAGAAGTGGAAAAAATAGCAAAGCATATGATGGAGACTAAGATCGAAGAGAAAGGGATGCAGATTAAGATGGTATAAGAAGGAAACAGTGGGAAGACAGAAAGAGGAGCTGAAAAACGGAAACTCATGATGATTATCTGCAGAGTGATCTTTGAAAATAACAACACAATGTGAAAACTATATAAACAGGTACATTTTGTCATTTATTCTATTAAAAAATAATGGAACAAATCAATAAAATAATCAGGTTTCTCAAAGTTATTAATGTGATATATATGAGACTAATATTTTAAGGAACATTAAAAGTAACATAATTCGTAAGAAATAAAAGGTACATGATGGGTTTCTGACTAACACATTACTCTGATGTAGTCTATATTCATGTTCTTCAAAAGCTTCAGAGCCCAGCAGCAAAAAAATATCATAGTGATTAACAAACACATCGTGCTATATAAGTGCATTAAAATATTTAAAATAACAGTCTTCAATCACAGCACAACAAGCACATAAAAAAACCAAAACATTCAGCTGGAGTTCATTGGGAACAAGTGCAGGGGACGGGAGAGATCAGTTCACGTGGCAGCGCTAGACTGAACAGGAGAGGATAGAGGAGCAGTTTACATTCCTCATTCAACATGCACACACATGCAAGGTACTTTGAAGACAATACTTGCAGAATGGTCACTACAAAGCAGTCAAATATAACTTTCCCTCAAAGTAATGATTACTTTAGAAGCTGTTGGCTGATTAATGTGTGTTTGACTCACTACAAAAGAGGAGAAGGGTTTATTTCCACATCATAGGAACAACAAATTTGACCATCTTTGGTCCTTAGTTGGTTCATATAAACATACTATGGGTGATGGTTCGGACCACCATGTCAATATATTATCAAGTTCTTAATTTTGTACAATTATTTCACTCGTACATATTTCGGGAGCCACCACCACTCCCTTCATTAGCGATTTCTACCTCGTAAATCAAGATTCCCCATATCTTAAGATGTAACATCATTCAGCTACATACAAAACAATGTCAATATAGAACCTTATTTTAACACATACACACACAAAATAAACATTTCTTGGTAACACCAACATGGCACGATTCCATTCAACCAGATACAATCAATTACGCATTTAGATCTTAAGAAGTCTAATGATATTCAATGGTGTATCAATCAGTTCATTCTATGAAGTCTTCTAACAACAAGGTGAATTGGTAGAGTGTGATCAAAGTTTACACCTGTAGAGCTTGGTTGAGTCCAAGGGGAATTTCACGAGAATCAAACATGGCGCAATACTTGGTTCTCTTCAAACCCAAATAAACTAGGCTTAATCCTGGATCCAGTTAACTGTCCTCCTGGTTTCAGCCTACCCAGAAAAATCTGGACGTCATTAAATCGAATAAGAACCCAACATGGCAGATGTCTATACCGGAAACATAAGTGGAAGGTCACTGAAAACCCTTTCTGTGACTGTACCGATGTGCCCCAGACCCTCCAACATATTGCTATGGATTGCCCACCCAGGAAGTTCAACGGAACGATGCAGGACATCCATGAGGCCACACTGATGAAGCTGTGCAATAGTTATGCATGTTAGACATTGAACTTGGACACTACTACATCATGTGATCTACGTCTCCTTCTGTTTGTTTTAAGACTACTCAAATATGTATAGAGTTGCAAATAATTTTTTTAAAATCATTGTTTGTAAACTTGTATCCTTCCGCCGTACGAAATGATAACAACAATGAACTTTGCTTTATGTTGCACCGATACAGATAGGTCTTATGGTGACGAATGAAAGCAACTGACCTTTTAGTACGTGTTTCAGGGCCGAATTCATAGTCAGTACTTATGTATAAGTGGAACCCTTAAGTAATAAGGGATTACTTATAATAAGTATTCATTTATGTGAGTTTACATTTCATAGACAGCACTTAAAGAGCACACTCATTGATACAGTAAGTACCACTGGAGATGTGGCAATGCTGTATATTATGCCCATGCTTCCAGGATCGTGTAGTTCCGGCTACCGAATTGTGGGATGATCTATTGCGCTTTGTTTATCGAAGGACATCGCACGACCGCGCGCAACATTTTTGAGGTTAAAAGATTGTCTATATTGTATTTGATTATCAGAATGGATAACAAAACAGCGAGCTGAGACGGCACCTGCAAGAACATGCACATAATATAGAACAAGCAGACCAATGCAGTTTCCCATCAGAATATGAATGACGAGGGAAAAACTTCTTGTGGACAACGCAAACTACGAAAATGCCCATCCTAATTTTCTTCTTAATATAATATGTTTATAGTTATCCAGGTAATCTAACATATACAAATATTCATCCAAATGTAGAATATCTAGCCTTACAACGCTTTTCATGATTTGACAAATATATCCGTAACTGTCATGTTGTAATAGGCCTAATTACTTCTCCAATAAAACGTAAATAGTCTGTTTTTATGTGCGATGCCATAATTTCAGAAACTTCTGATATAATCCGGCAAATGATTGGTTGATAACCTGATATAATTAGCAAAAATCAACCTTAAATGTTGGTAGTGCAACACGTTCATTTTTCTTATAACTTCTTTACTATTCCATAGGCCCACAGTCTTGATAACTTATCAACTGTTAACACGTCCAATTAATTAAGCGAAATGCCGGTAATGATGATGATGATAACAATAATAATAACAACAACCTGAAATTAAGAGGTGGCATAAAATCTCAAAACAATATCTTCAATAATGGCGAGATAGTGAGTCCTCTAGAGGTTATGTTCACTGTCTCACACAAAGGAACAAAATATTCATAACTCTCACTTTACTAAAACGAAACCATCTTTAAATTGTTGGTCACATCACATTTCGACAGGATTTTCCATCTCTACTGTGTGCAAAGAAATCATTCTGTGAATGAAATGCAACATATTCAAGCAAAATCATTATCCTCCATCTTGCTGCAACATAAGTGAGTCACTTAAGTGTGTGTGGGAGGTCCACTTATAGCAATAAGTGGGACACTTAAGTAGGTAATATGAAATGAAACCTGGCTTATAAGGGGCACTTGTGTATAAGTGCTGTCTATGAATTTGGCCCTTAAGCCCTAATGCATTATTTGATTAACTCATTTCTCTACAGTAGCAGGTACAGTTGAAATTATATTCAAGAGTGAATCAGTGGACTGACACGAATAAAGATGAAATCATGACTTTACTTGCAAGGCATTCATCAGATACTTGACAACAAGAGCTAATTTTCTCATAGACAGATATTAGTGACTCCAATATTTTCTGTTCTCTGAAAGAAGATTTCATCTCCTTCTCAAATTCTTACACTTCGTCAATAACGAAGCATACGATGAAGCCACATGTGGTCCGAAGAAACTCTACACATTGAAACCTATTCTGGACCACTTGAATAGCAGATTCCGAAGTGTGTACCTAACCAAAAGTGATGCGTCTATAGATGAGTCTCTTATGTTATTATAGGTTTCCCGTTGCTTTCCTCACTGATCCAGATCTCTTTCCTTGTCCTTTACACTGTAATCGTTTTAATAGCTTGAAAGTTAGACTTTGCTTTTAAAACCTGATGAAAATACCTGACCTATTAAAAGTATCTCACCGTAAGTTCCCGTTGCCTTCCTCAGGGAGCCAGATGCCTTGCCCTTCGTACTATGATCATTTTTGACAGCATGATACATATTCTGTACTTTTTGAACCTGATGGAAATACTATATATACTACACAAGAGTATCTCACTATATGTTACTTCCCAGTACCTTATGGAAAATGTGCCACTGTGTTAGTAGCTACTCAAAAGAAATGTACCACTTGAAAGGTTAAAGGTATAGACCTACATTTCTTCATTAATTAAAGGTATAAATGATAGATATTATATAAAGTGTTACTTGCATCCGGGAGATAGTAGGTTTGAACCCCACAGTTGGCAGCCCTGAAGTGGTTTTCCATGGTTTCCCATTTTCACACCTGGCAAATGCTGGGGCTGTACCTTAATTAAGGCCATGGCCATCAGCTTCCCATTCGTAGGCCTTTCCTATCCCATCGTTGCCATAAGACCTATCTGTGTCGGTGCGATGTAAAGCAAATTAAAAAAAAAAAAGTGTTGAATGGTGGAACATGCCTCGATTGATTCCTATCATATAAGTCAAATGTCAACATGGAAATGACTGTTATAAATCATCACTATTTACCTTTACGCCAAATCACAAAATAATTGACTAAATTATGTGGAATCATTCTTTGATTCAAGAAACATTATGAAAAACAATTTTTTTTAAATGTTCAAGTCTCTTATCTCATAAAGCAAATTCTCATCGTATGAGAATTCAACGTCAGAATATCTTGAACTATATACAGTTTTAGGGATCTAGTTAGTAGCCCATGTACAGCAGGTAAACATGTGATTCTAAAATTAGACTATAGGCACTCTGTGGAAGCTGCAGTGGAGGCTTTATGGATTCCGGTCAGTAACGTTGATAGTGATACGTCATTTTCAATGTATTTTAAGGTTCTTTCCAACACAGTTCCTGTACCAGTACATGGTCTCCTGGTGCATGCGCAATACGAAAAATCCTTTCCAACACAGTGTACTACAGTCAGGCGTTACAACTAACTCTTCGCATCGATCCCTGGCGGTCGAAACTAGTCCGCAGTCTAAATCATATACTGAGCAATACATTTCTTTGACATGCGTAGAAACACTGTATCGTTGCCTCCTGCTGTACGCTGATTTCTTTGGAGTTCCTTAATCAGCTGCTTTTATGCACATTGCGCGCTCTTCTCCCATTAATACATTAATCAGCTGTTTGGTTACTGAGGTTAGGATGGATAGTGACGACGATTTTTTACACTCTTCATCCAGTGAAGAAGAGGAGGTACTATTTTTCGCAAAAAGAAACAGAAATGACAATTATTTAGGTGACGGTAATTATACAACTTTCTTCAGTTATTTATGTATTGTGTTACGTTAGGCCTATAGTTTATGAGGCACAAAAGCTACCAGGTGAAACAAAATATAATTGAAATACGATGTATTTTTCAGAAGAAACTGTTCCTCAGTATAATGAAAATGAGTTTTTCGAGCATTTCCGCATTAGCCAAGGAGTTGCTCAAGATATTACAAATCGATATGAAAGAAGTGGGCATCATAAAAGACATTATGGGCAATATGAGAAAATATTGGCATTACACCAGGTTAGTATAGTAATTGCGTTACTCCTATTCCTTGGAGTTCATGAACAAGAATCCATTCCAACACAACCCAAACGTGTATCAATCCCGGAACCGATACGAAGTCAGTGCATGCATATAGTGTGGTATATGGATGCATCCATGTACTGACAGCAAACTGCATGTTGGAAAGAACCTTTAATATAATATCTGACAAGAGAACAGCTCTGACACACAGTAATACGTATCTCTATCCTTTTTTAGGCTGATGTGGAAGTCGCGGGATAACATTTTTTCAGATATCCATGCTTTGATACATGTAATGTGTTTTCATGTAAAAATAAAATATGATCGTTTTACTGCAATTAACATTTTGGTTTAGGCTTTCGTTTTAAGCAAAATTATTGACAAAGTAAAACAGTGAAAAATATTTCAAGTAACTTTTTAAAATTATAAAATCAGGCAAAACTGTTCACTTCAAACACGTGCCTCCATTACTAGATATTCAAATTCTGTAGGCGACATGCGTGAAGCTTTCATACTGACCACTGACTGACTGGAATTGCAAATTGCGTAATTAATGTGAACTCCCATGAATTTCTTTACTGTCAAAAAGCCGCTTTATCCACCATCTCCGTGGTTGACACGATTTACTTTTTTAAAGGTTATTAAAATAAAGCTAGCAGCAGCCAACAGGACTTGGAGGGACTGTAACTACATTCAACTGATATAAGACTGTTTCACAGAAAACTAAAAGTGATAGGCATAGCAATATATGATACAGGATACGGTGATCTGATACAAGTGTCGATACATGTCAAGAATTTACTTCCTTGAGCAACTCACTAATGGGTAGCTCTCGAGCATCTACTACCCAGAATCTATTAAAGAAACTATTAAAAATAGTTTATGTTGGGTCCACCTTGTCAATACACTTTTAATGATTGAAAATGACTTATTTTATCATATATGTTTCTCGGAAAATGTCCATTCCCTTACCAGTGATGTCAAATCAAGGAATAAAACAATATAATACTATCTTTTGTTTTTCTTACAATTAGAGAACTATTGTATTGTAATTCACCATATCACTGAATAAAGAAACAAATTAAATATTATGAAAATGATCATTACATAAAATTTAATATTTTGATGAACTGAATGAGAATACCTAAATAAATTTAAGATCTTCAAGTTTTTCTTCTTTTTTCTTCCTTAAATGATCAAACGCTATTTTATACAATGGGTTCTCTTCTGTACTTCATGTACGTTTAATCAATGTAAGGAAGAAAAAGAAGAAAAAACTTGAAGATCTTATATTTAGGTATTCTCATTCAATCCATCAAAATATTAAATTTTATGTGATGATCATTTTCATAATATTTCATTAATTTCTTTATTCATTGATATGGTGAATTAGGATACAATACTTCTCTAATTGTAAGAAAAACAAAATATAGTGTTATATTGTTTTATTCCTTGATTTGAAATCACTGATGAAGGGAATGGATATTTTTCCTGAAACATGTGATAAAATACATCATTTTCAATCATCAAAAGTGCATTGACAAGGTGGACCCAACATAAACTATTTTAAATAGTTTCTTTAATAGATTTACACAAGTCAATGTAGGATCAAATAAAATACCTATTATGGTTAAGTTTATCAAAATCTAGTCCCCAGTTGTACATAGACCTACAGCTACTATATCAATGTAAATAAAATTAACATCCTGTCCCATATTCATTTTTATCCCAGATTAGGTATTCAAATTCAGTTTAATTATTTCCTCTGACCGTTTGTTACATCATGGAAAAATGGAAATAACAATGGAGATATTCAGGAATTGATGACTTTTATTACAAGGTTTATCAATGACGAGCATTGCTGATGTGGAAATTTTGTTATGATGGTGCATCAGATATAAACCGGAATTTAAAATTAGCGGCTGTGGTAACGAACAGAAATGGGTGGAGCTTTGAGAGGATGTTGGCAGAGGTGTCTGGAGAAGAGGTCTTGATGAATCGCACACTGCAGAGCGATCGCTTGCTTCAGAACGCCACGAGTGAGCAAGAGGTGCACACCTCCCTTGCGCAGCGCATCAGCATCAGGGCTCTGATGAGAGAAGACACCAAAGTTTCGGAAATTTTGAGAAGGTTCTGTGCACAGTTTGGGGAAGCAACCCTTTCATCAAAGACCCAGGTGTATGAAAGGCACAAACAAGTTTGGCAGGATGGGAAGCAGTGGAAAACGAGCCCCACCTAAGACGACCACTGACAAGAAGATAACATTCGTGCTGTACGTTAATTTACTGAAGAAGATAAGACGCATAAAAATTTCTGCAACTGCGTCACTCGTAGCAGTAAGCTTTGAAAGTGTTCAAGCCATCATCAATGGTGAACTCAATGTCTGGAAATTGTCTGCCAGGTGGATTCCTCGTCTCCTCACCCAGGAACAAAAGAAATTGTGCCAGAAAGTTTGTCAGAGGCATGTGAATCGTTACGAGTGACTACCATTTGTTTGTACCACTGAGAGAAGAACTGGCAGGAAAGAGATTTCATAACACTGCAGCAATAGAGGAGTATGTGTGTAACTGGCTGCACATACTTCTTCTTCTTTCTTCGAGGACGGGAAAAAAAACTTGCTAATTCCGTGGCAAAAATGTTTGTCAAATTCGGGAGATTACGTAGAAAATGAGGTGCTTATTTTGTTCTTGTTGGTGGATTCAATAAAACTGTAAAAAAATCCAATCCGGTTTATATGTGATTCACCTTTGCACGTTGTCTTAACAACATGTTAGCTGGAAATGGTGGTGGTGGTTGTTGTCGTGGCTGTTTTTCTGAACCAAAAAAAAAAAGTATGGTCATTAGTCAGCTATTGATCAGGAAAATAATTAAGATGACTATTGAAATCATAAGAAAAACATGAAGGAATGGTCACTCATTAAAGTATTAAGGAAAAAATGAATCTTAAAAAGGGTGGTTTGTTGCTGAGTTGTGCTCTGCCTCTTTCGTTGCTACTCATCTCAACTGGATGGCATTAGTGCAGCAATTATAATACAACTAACAGCTAGTCTAAAATAATCAGCACCGGGCGAGTTGGCCGTGCGTGTAGAGGCGCGCGGCTGTGAGCTTGCATCCGGGAGATAGTAGGTTCGAATCCCACTATCGGCAGCCCTGAAAATGGTTTTCCGTGGTTTCCCATTTTCACACCAGGCAAATGCTGGGGCTGTACCTTAATTAAGGCCACGGCCGCTTCCTTCCAACTCCTAGGCCTTTCCTATCCCATTGTCGCCATAAGACCTATCTGTGTCGGTGCGACGTAAAGCCCCTAGCAAAAAAAAAAAAAAATAATAATAATCAGCCAGATGAACAAAAAATTAATGCTACATCATGCTCAAAAAATACTTTAACAGGCGATGGATATGGGAAAGGAACTAGATATTTCTCCTTCAGTCTAAGCTGCCACTAATACCAGGTATCCATTTCATTATGGTTTCACTTCACATGCAACACACAGAACAGTATTACTACACAGGCACATTAAAAATTAAAAGTGAAATAAAATTTCCTTTTAAAAAGTCTCTTTTCTAAAATAAACAAGGAAATGGAGCGAACCAGTCATCCACAACACATCACACTCACACATTTACTTGTTCATGGCCTTCGTCCTGGCGAAAGCCTCTTTGATAGTTTTTTGGTTCTGCATCATCCTGGTCTTGCGTACTTTACCGGAGGAAGTTTTCTTCTCGGTCGGAGTCGCCTTTTTCGCGTAAGACTTCTCCGTCTTCTTGCGAGTGCCGTTGCGCAGGGAATACGGATTGTCCGAATCCTTGGAGCGATTGATGAACCTGTCTTCGGCCTCCCATTGTTCTTGCAGTTGCCTTGCCAGCTCTTCATCTGTGAGATGCTGTTGTTGACGGAACAATTCCCAGTGCAGATTTTTCTGAAACACAGCACAACAAAACTTCAGCGTCCTCCGCATAAACCTAGCAATTAAATAAGTGACAGCTTTACTGTATTTGTCCATCATCTTAACAGATAAACATTAGAAGAGAGTGTGAAAATTAATTCACCTATAACAGTAACAAGAGTACAATATGTTAACACATTGCTGACCGGATGCTTGAGCTTGTCACATACCCTGTGGACCGGACATTTTTCTACTAAGCATACTAGGGTGCACTTGATTATAAAAATGTACATAAATATTAAACCAGTCAATATTTTAACTTTAAAGTTGGTATGGGTACTCTCCAATGCCCCTAGTAGTAGTCGATCTGCCTTTACAAAACCATCTTCAGCGTCAATTCCTAACACATCATTAATGTTTACATCGTTGTCGTCGTCAGAATCACTTGAATAAATAAGCACACTAGGTAAATTACGGCCTGTAGACGCTAGAATATCACTTCCACTATCACTCTCACATTCAGTTTCTACTAATTCATTAGACTATTTCCATTTGAACGATCATCGGCATATAATTCTTCTAAAATATCGTCGTCAGCTAACACCGTATTCCGCAGGTGCTCCATTTTGTCATTGACTGAACCAGCAGAAAGAAAGTCGACGTTTTGAAATTAAATCAAAGAATAAAAGAGGCCGTGAATAAAAGAAAAGTGGCAGATATACATCTACGATTTATTCTACTCAATGTGCACGTCCAAAATAGTTCAAGATATGGCCAAGAGATGCCACAGGAAGACCGATAACAATGTCGTGAATAAAACCCAGATTTCTCGGGGCCCGTCACCCATGTGTTAAGATTGATGCTTTTACAGCCCGTAATTGTAGACATGATATAGGCTTTTTGGCCTTATGCCGTGTCAAGTAAATAAGGTGAAATTGTTTATGTTTCCTCAGAGAACTTTGCTCCGCGTCTTCGGAAGAAGATCTTGACCGTTCATGAGGAAAACTTCTACAATAATGAAGGTTTGAATTTAGCCGTTAGTAATAGGAAGTGGTACGTCAATTCGCCACCAGATGGCTCACTGCATGCTGGCACAGCACTTAACATTACAAGTGGCAGTTGACAGCGCCATCTAGAGTTGGATAGTCATTGAACACCATGGTGGTGCTGTTTATTGTTTTAAGAAGAAGTACAAGGAAAGGAAAAATTGGAAGGGATCCGACACTTCGGAAAGAAATATTGGCCAAAGGAAGAAAAGGGCCATGACTCTCTGCAAAACGTATAGAATTTCACCTTATTTTCTTGACACAGCGTAAGCCTAAAAAGCTTATGCCATGTCTACAAGTGTACAATATTTACCAGAAGCATATTAGAGAGACATACGAGGGTTGGGGAAAAAGTCATAGCAACTATTTTTTTTCTTGAAGATACCAGTCCGGCTGGAAAATGTGACATATACAGACGAAAAGACAAGGTGTTAACTACATGTGTAGACAATGAATAGCACTGAAATACTGTAACACACTAATTTATTACCGTAGTATACAGGGCAGTATGGCTTTCCCGGTGCAAAAAAAAAAATGACAACACAGTACACATAAAGTTGACATGACAAACCTGGGCCTAAAGACACTCAACGTTGTCCCTTGCTACTGACACCACACGCTGCCAACGATGTGGGAGGTGCTGAATACCATCTGCCTCAGCATTTCCCGCACCATGTGTGAATCGGGTCACCTGTTGGCGCACAGCATTAGCAATGTCCTCTCGTGTTGCAAACCGCCTACCACGTAGTGGTTCCTTAATCTTTCGAACACCGGGCGAGTTGGCTGTGCGCGTAGAGGCACGCGGCTGTGGGCTTGCATCTGGGAGATAGTTGGTTCAAATCCCACTGTCGGCAGCCCTGAAGATGGTTTTCCGTGGTTTCCCATTTTCACACCAAGCAAATGCTGGGGCTGTACCTTAATTAAAGCCACGGCCGCTTCCTTCCAACTCCTAGGCCTTTCCTATCCCATCATCGCCATAAGACCTATCTGTGTCAGTGTGACGTAAAGCCCCTAGCCAAAAAAAAAAAAAAAATTGAATGAGATCAAAGTCTCAGGGCGAAATGTCGGGAGAGTACGGTGGGTGGTCCAATTCTTCCCATCCCCAATGTCGCAGTAGCTGCCCTTCACACTCTGCTTTATGTGGTTTTGCATTGTTGTGCAGGATTATTGCACTGTCCACAAGATCCGGGCGTTTCTCACGAACACCACATTGTACCTGTCGCACCAGAAAGTCCCTGTAGTACTGTGCGGTCACTGTGCTGCCATGTGGAACAAAGTGGCAAACAATGACACTCCTGACGTCATATGCGACGATCACCATCAATGTGACTGGGGAAGGATTCTGATGGACCTTCTGCCTCCTTGGTGATCCAGCATGTCACCACTCCGCAAACTGACGTTTCAGTTCTGGTTCGTATGCCTTGGCCCAAAATTCATCGATGGCAATTATTTGTGACAAGAATTGATCACCGTCCTGTTGCCAGCATGCAAGGTGGTTGGAGCATATTGCATAGTGCACCCACCTTTGAACTTTCGTCAGTGCATGCAGTACCCACCGCGATGTGATTTTGCGCAGTTGCAGGTCATACGCAATATCCTGTGGACAGTGCGTTTCTTGATGCCACTTGCCCTCTGTAACTCCAGTAGCGTCCATCGTCTGTCTTCATCCAGGAGCTGCTCGATGACAGCACGTGCCACGTCGGTCCGCACACTGACAGATCGTCCCGAACGTTGCTCATCACTGGTTGACACATGTCCTTGCTGAAACTTTCCTACCCACCGTGCTACTGTACGGTATGGTAGGGCATTATTCCCAAGGGCTTTCACTAATTCAATGTGACATTCCATTGCATTTCTCCCTCGGAGAATGGCTATTTTGATGTAAACGTGCTGCTCAACATGGGTTACGTCCATCTCGCACGACACTCACCAACTGAATGATTTTACAGCCTTCCCTGCGCTACTACCAGCTATCACAGAGCCATCTGTTGTTCTGCATACACACTATGCCTAGAGAACTTCCACACGACACATATACGTTTGTGATCCGTTCACATATCTACAAGAAAAAAATAGTTGCCATGTCTTTTGCCCCAATCCTCATATTTTCCCGCTTAAAATACACTATGTAGCCAAAAGTCTCTGGACACCCTACTGAATATTGTTATGTGTTGGCAAGGTAGATAAATGAACATTAACACTGGTAGCGCTTAACTTCTAAAATATATTATCTATTTAATCTTATGAAGTAACACTTGGGCACACCAGAACAAACAACTTACATGACACAGTACAGAATTCACAATTACTCAGTTCGTGTTCTCTCTCAGTTCTCAGTCTTCATTCATACTAATTCACAGCCAGTCTTTATTCGCTAACATTTTAAAAAATAATTTATTCAGACGTTTTAGAAACATAGTACATTCTTTTCATCAGTGATTATTAAGTCCAACTTATATTGTTTTTGTTCTTTGATATTAGTAAATAACACTTTCTTTTGCTTAACCCAAAATTTAAAGAACCGATATATCATAATTCAACATATCACTAATAATAAAATACAATAACGAAAGCAAGAAATGAATCCCTAGAAGACGTATTATTCGCTTGCCTCAGTGAAAATAGATAGCGTGGTGTTCTAATATCCGGTCCTATGCTGCAGCAGGAAAAAGCGCTAAGTTTAAACAAAAAGCTAACTGATGGCAATCCTAAATTCATAGCCAGCCAAGGTTGGTTAGCTCGTCATGGCATACATCAGCTTTCAATGATGGGTGAAAGTTTTTCGGACTCCTCTCATCCAACGTCACACAAATTTGAAACAAAAGAAACTTACGTACTATTTCGGTAAACAGAAGTGAGTACAGTACGTACTGTATTGAGTTTATGTGCGAAAAAGTAGTTTAAAAAAATTCTTGTTAGATGTTACAAGATTGTGAGCAAATGAAAAATGACCTCGATAATGTTGAGAGATGGACAGTAAGCAATGGTATGATGATAAACGGGGTTAAAAGTCAGGTTGTGAGTTCACAAATAGGAAAAGCCCTCTCAGTTTTAATTATTGCGTTGATGGAGTGAAAGTTCCCTTTGGGGATCATTGTAAATACATAGGTATTCATATAAGGAAAGATCTTCATTGGGGTAATTGTAAATAAAGGGTACAGATCTCTGCACATGGTTATGAGGGTACTTAGGGGTTGTAGTAAGGATTTAAAGCAGAGGGAATATAAGTCTCTGGTAAGACCCAACTAGAGTATGGTACCCTCACCAGGATTACTTGATTCAAGAACTGGAAAAAATCCAAAGAACAGCAGCTTGATTTGTTCTGGTCGATTTCCGATAAAAGAGTAGCGTTGCAAAAATGTTGCAAAATTTGGGCTGGGAAGACTTGGGAGAAAGGAGACGAGCTGCTCGACTAAGTGGTATGTAATACAAATTATTATAATTTTGTTAAATACCACCTATTCAATACAATAATTACGTAATAAAAACGTACATATTTATTAAGTTGTTGATGTGGTACATGTTTCGCTCCTTTTTCGTGAGCATCATCAGCCAATTATCATTTACTTAAGGTTATATAAGATCATGAATCTATTCTATTGGATTAAATTATACTTGTAAACCTGATTGACAGGTCTTATAATATTTTGTACAAGTCACATAACAATAAAATTCTGTCTTTAACGTATTTGACTAAAAATCTATCAAAGTCTAACATTTTATTGATGAAACTCATCTGGTGAACATCCTTTTAAATTATTTTAAAAAACCTTTTGAGATCTGGCTAATTGTATTGATTCAATGTTGCTTGACTTGTATGGTTGCCGTTGAAACTTCGTTGACTATATTAACAATTTTCTACAGTTGATAATTGCCTACGTTATGAACATTTAACTTGTTCTCGATGTTGCAGGAGTAACATTTGTACAAAATGTACAAAATGATAAGATATCTCGAACATGGAAATGCAGCGAAACACAAGAAACATTCTGCAATGGGAGCATACATGCAAGAAACTGGACACAGTTTTACAACTACTGAAAGGGATTTAAAAATTTTAAGAAGAGTAGAAGAAGGAAAAGAAATGACGGAATTGGAAAACATATACATTCATTTAGATCAGCAATACAACAAAAATAAAAACCTAAATGACAAAATTGAAATAAAGAACCCCATTTTAGTACAATTACCGGAACTAATACAAATGCTTAAATCTGATATAAATAAATTCTATAAACATTTTAATCCGACAAAAGTTAATGGCTTATTGACGCAAACAAACTCAACTCCTCCCCTCACTTCTCGTAGGCAGTCCCCTCCACAATCTACTGTAGCTATCAATGCACCGCCTACCTTCACTTCCCCTTCCAACTCCCTGCCAAAACATAAACTTATCCACACTCACTCATATAAAACAAGGAGTGCAAACAGAACAACAAGTAGTTCTCAAGAGGCTAGGAGTAACACTAGAATATTACGCAGCAGAAAGAAAAGTAAATATCAATTCTTTCGATAAGAAGTTTATACAGAATTATAATCAAAACCCTAAACATATATTTTTTATCTTTCATTACAGATATACCAACAAGCCCAATTTGGAACACATGAGAACCATTCAAATTCTGCCTCACATTACAAAGTGTTTATGCACCAACAAGTTTGATCATAAACAATATTCTCGTATTGAAAACATAAAATTATTGCCAATACATTTTGTACAAATGTTACTCCTGCGACATCGAGAACAAGTTAAATGTTCATAACGTAGGCAATTATCAACTGTAGAAAATTGTTATTATAGTCAACGAAGTTTCAACGGCAACCATACAAGTCAAGCAACATTGAATCAGTACAATTAGCCAGATCTCAAAAGGTTTTTAAAATTAATTTTAAAGGATGTTCACCAGATGATCGAAACCGACTTTCAACCTATTAGGTCGTGTTACGTACACTTAGTACTTAGTACAGACACCAGTGGGATCCGATTTCGGGAGGTTGTGCGTCTGGTTGGCCATTTTTGTTCTGTACTTAACATCTCTTCAACACGTACTAAATGTACGTTACACGACCTAATAGTTTGAAAGTCGGTTTCGATTACAATGCGGTCGTGAAAATTCAATGTTCATTCACCAGATGAGTTTCGTCAATAAAATGTTAGACTTAGATAGATTTTAGACAAATATGTTTTAACTTAAAGACAGAATTTTATTGTTATATGACTTACAAAAAATATTATAAGACTTGTCAATCAGGTTTACAAGCATAATTTAATCCAATAGAATAGATTCATGATCTTATATAACCGTAAGTAAATGATAATTGGCTGATGATGCTCACGAAAAAGGAGCGACACATGTACCACATCAACAACTTAATAAATATGTACATTTTTATTACGTAATTATTGTATTGAATAGGTGGTATTTAACAAAATTATAAGAATTTGTATCACAAGTAGATCTTCAGTACGGACAAAAAATGAAATTTATAACCTGCAATAAGTGGTATGTTCCGAGCTGTCAGTGGAGAGATTGCGTGGGAAGACTTCAACAGACGAATAAGTTTGAGTGGTGTCTTTAAAAGTAGGAAAGATCACAATATGAAGATAAAGTTGGAATTCAAGAGGACAAATTGGGGCAAATATTCATTTATAGGAAGGGGAGTTAGGGATTGGAATAACTTACCAAGGGAGATGTTCAATAAATTTCCAATTTCTTTGCAATCATTTAAGAAAAGGCTAGGAAAACAACAGATAGGGAATCTGCCACCTGGGCCACTGCCTTAAATCCAGATCAGTAGTGATTGATTGATTGATTTGTACAGATTAGTAGCTTACATTTAATTAATAGTTTGTTTCTGGATTATCTAGATTTTCCCACCTACTCCAGATAAATGAGGTTCATTTTGATAATTAATTGTGCTTCTTTTGTAAACTGTATTAATACTAATGCCCTATGAGGGCTCATGTGACTGTTCAACAATATCAAGACCTCATCTCCAAGACTTTTAACGATTGGTGGACCAGTATATACCAAAATACAATCAAAATGAGTTCTTGCTAGAAATGTACACACTTTGAATTGCATTGGTCATTTGGTACATGTCAAAGCACCACCGAGTTTTCACAAGTACACCACATCTGGTCGAGGCAATGAACCTTGGTAGTATCATGTTATATCCCAACCAGTGGCAAAACTGCATCTGTTAACCACTTGACGTAATATGACGGATCTCTCCGTCCGCGTATAGTGTTTATTTCTGGACCTGTTCCAAGCCGGTTTCCTTTGTAAAAGGATTTGATATTAGTAAGGTAACCTCTTGAAAGATGGAAGCACTGTTTTATTCCACTGATGCATTCGATAAACACGTCTGTGCAGTTATTCCGTGGAAAGAATAACCTGTATCGTAGCAACTTCATCATAAGCAAAATTCATGGCTACCTCCAAGTTGAGTGACGAAGCGATTACAAGGGAATTTTTAGAAGAGATAGAGATTGATATACAAATAAACAATGAATAAGTAGAAGGGAAAGTAATTTGTGCGACAGTGAAGTAGGGGTGAGCAAAGTGCTGTTTTGCCGTCAAATGTGTCACTGAATTTTAGGCCTACATCTGATGCCACACCAACGGCTTCTAATCGTATTTTACATGATAGGGAATGGAACTGGGAACACGTAAGTAATACTCCAGAGTATCATTCATGCATCGCAACTGATGAAATAAATACTGTTTTTCAAAGGCGCCTAATGTCCTAACGAACTGCAAGTTGTGAACGAATTTCTAACAGCAGACTTTTGGGAACATCTAACCAAAGAGACAAATGCTTATGTCTTGTATCAGCTGCCGAAGATATGAACAGGGTAATGTCATATGAAAAGGAACACTGGTTTCCCGTATATGGGGATGAAATGAAGGCCCATTTTGCTCTGTGTATTCTAACATCACAAAATAAGAAGCCCTCACTCCAAGACAACTGGTCTAAGTGCAGGGTAATGGAAACTCCAATTTTTGGAGAAACTACGCCTTTCAAGAGGTTCAAATCTATAAATAAATTACTCCACTTATCTAGTGATGTAATTAAATGAAATAAGCTTCATAATGATAGATCCATATTGAACTGTGATTACAATAGAGTAAATTAATGTATTATTTGGGTCCACTTTTTCAATACAAAATGTAAATAGTTTAAATTACATAAATGATTAGGGACTAGTTTCGACCTAGTACTAGGTCATCGTCAGCCTAAAGCAAAATTAAAACACAAAATGTCGAAGAAATTAAACAATGTAAAGACACGTACGGTCTCGTAAAAGTACATACCATCCATGTGTTTTTACGTCTATGAATATCTTAAAAAAACGACGTAACTTCATCTCAGTTGTTCTTCGAATATACAGCAGCAAATTTAAGAAGCCAGCATATGTTGAATTCCTTGACCAACAACTGAAAAATTTCCATCCCTATCAACTTTTTAATGCTACACGGTGCACTGGTCTTTAATCGTAAATAAACGACGTGACTTCGGCTCAGTGGTGCTTCAATTGGATACCAGTATCTTAAAGGAGCCAGCATATTCTAATCTCCTTATCCAGCAACTCAAGAATTCTTTCTTTAACATCTTTTTAGTGCGCACTGGACTTTTTAATGCTATACGGTGCACTGGACTTTATTCATAAATAAACGACATAACTTCGGCTCATTGGTTCTTCAATTGGATACCTGCATCTTAAAGGAGCCAGCATATTCCAGCAATTTCCTTTCTATAACATCTTCTTAATATGCACTGGACTTATTATGAATCTCTTTCAGAGAGTTATTTTTTAACATAGTGCTGCACAATATCTCACATGGTATGTACTTTTACGAGACCGTATGTGTCTTTACATTGTTTAATTTCTTCAATATTTTGTGTTTTAATTTTGCTTTAGGCTGACGATGACCTAGTACTAGGTCGAAACTAGTCCCTAATCATTTATGTAATTTAAACTATTTACATTTTGTATTGAAAAGGTGGACCCAAATAATACATTAATTTACTCTATTGTATCTAGTGATGTCCCTGAAACTGCTGGTGATAAACTTAGGAAAGTAAGGCCTGTGCTTGATGTATTTTTAGATAGATTTCAAAAGGTCCATGTGCTTGGAGGAAAAGTGTCTATAGATGAAAGTCTGGTGAAGTTAAGGGGTAGGCTTTCATATGTAGAATATAACCCATTAAAGAGAGCCAGGTTTGGCATCAAAATATACAAGGTATGTGCATCTGATAATGGGTACTGTTGGAACTTCAAAATTTATGCTGGGAAGGAGAACGTCAGTGAAGTACCTAGAGTCAGATTACTTCCAAGTGAAAAAATAGTCATGGAAATGTGTGGAGAGCTTTTGGGTTGCTGGAGAACACTGTACATAGACAAATGGTACAGTTCACCAACATTATTCAGAAATCTACTGGATAATAAGACTTTATGCTGTTTGTACAGTGAGATCAAATAGGAAAATTCATGTCCAAGGAAGTCAGCAGCACAAAGCTGAAAAAGGGAGAACTCACCTTTGTTTCCAGTAATGGGGTTTTGGCTGTGAAAGGTGGTGCACGTGCTGTCTACACAACATAGCAGGCCAGAATACCTTGAAGTGGTAAAGAAGTTCAGACCCAATCTTGTTGTTGACTATGGCTGTGGAATGGGTGGTGCCGATTCCCATGACCAGAGACTCGCATCATTCCCCTTGATGAGGAAGTTTGTAAAAGGATACAAAAAATATACTTCTACATACTAGACATGACACTTCTCAATTCCAACATCATTCATTGCCTCCTCAACCCTGACAAGAAGCGAGTAGACTTTACCAGCTTCCGGATCAATTTGGCCGAACAGCTGTTGGCAAGTGTGACCTTGCCTGACTATCCAAAACGAGGATGCCCAAACCCTGGGGATACACCACTGAGACTTCAGGGGACAGTTTCCAACCAAAATACCCCCAACAAGGAAGAAGGTTATTCCATCACAGAGATGCAAAAAATCTGTGTGAGATGAGGTCTGAGGAAGGAATTTTCATTTGAATGCCACCGGTGCAAGGCGGCGCTGCACGTAGATGAGTGTTTTATGATCTATCTTATACATAAAGACTTTACAAAGTACCTCTGACAGTAGTTTGGATATTTCCTCTCCTTAGGTTGCTGTAAAGCATGCCTTTTCAGTGTTGGTAATAATATAATGTGAAGTAATGAAAATAAACGCTACACCAAGGCATAAATAAGTTCAATTAAACAGTATGTGAATGGGTTAAGTGAAGCGGCTAGGAATTCAAGAATCATTGAAAAAATCCCAGAGACTAGACTTTTTTTTTTTTGCTAGGGGCTTTACGTCGCACCGACACAGATAGGTCTTATGGCGACGATGGGATAGGAAAGGCCTAGGAGTTGGAAGGAAGCGGCCGTGGCCTTAATTAAGGTACAGCCCCAGCATTTGCCTGGTGTGAAAATGGGAAACCACGGAAAACCATTTTCAGGGCTGCCGATAGTGGGATTCGAACCTACTATCTCCCGAATGCAAGCTCACAGCCGCGCGCCTCTACGCGCACGGCTGAGAGACTAGACTGACAATACTGAAGACGTGTGCAGGAAAATGTGCTAACCCTCAATGCTCAATAATGCTGCCATCTATTGTCTGTAATGAGAACAAACTTTTTTTTTTTTTCTTTCAAAATTGGACAAAGCCTTAACCGTTACATACAGCAAATGGAAATTCTTGTGTTCGTTGAAATGCAATGTTGAAAATGAGGTAATCATTGCTGCTCAAGTGTAAAGTAGTGCAAATATTAGATAAGTAGGATAACCAACCCAGAGTGAAATATCTAAATAAAAAATACATTAATAAATAACAGCAGAAAGAACTGATGAAACCACAAAAATTAGAAAAGTTTATGAAACAAATATAAATTTCTATGGTCTGCTTGAATCCCATGTTCACTGTTTCTAGCCTCATTCACAAAATTCTTCTTCTCTTTATCCTTTGGCTGTGTTGTTCCTTCCTTTCCTTAGTCTCCTTTCTCGGCGATTTGTCCTGGAACCTCCTGAGAGATGTTCAGTCTTTCTGGTCCTCCCAGTTCCTGCAGATCTTCGTTTACTTCTGTCAACCATGCTGACTTGGTCTTCCTCTTTTGTCAGTAAACGAGAGGCCGGTTGGTCAACTTGGCGTGATGCACCCTGTAGACATGTCCATTAAATGCTAGGTATCTCTTCCTGGCAACGTCCATGATTTTTTAGCAGTATTTGTAGAATTCTTAGATGGGTCGCCTTTTGTATTAGTTCCCTTTCCTTGACTGATCCTAATATCTTCCTCAATAATTCAGTGACTTGGTTCTAAAAGGGCCAATGTCAAAAAACCTGTTTTTGAGCTATGAGCATTTGAAGTTTTGCTTATAGTTTTCCAACTATTATTTTCAACAACTAACTTTAAACAACTTTATAATTTCTTTGTGGAAGTCACTGTATTAAACGCTAATTTTTTCTATGGTATTCTTTAAAAATGGCCAGGCCTCTAATCTTTATTGGTAATCTAACATTATTGGCAAGGGCTTATTTAATTAAACGTTAACTGTTCGTTTAGTACTTATCAGAGACATTGGCCCTTTTAACATGTTGCAAGCTAGGATAAAACGCATTTGTATCAGTTAATATCTCAATTTTGATTTAAAAAATGACATTGGCCCTTTTAGAACCAAGCCGCAGAATTTTCTTTCCTGGATTTCGAGCTTGTCCACAAGTTCCTTCCTGCAGAATACTAAACGGTCTAAGGCAGTAAGGGTTCAGGACGGATGACTGTCTGGTAGTGCTTCATTTTAGTGTTACGCGATAAACACTTTTTATTGCTGGTGTTCTTGGTCAGTTGGTATGCCAGCTCTAGCTTATTAACTCGAGTTGATAATGCTACTCCTTCGGAGTGCCTGGGTTCCAGCCATTCTCCCAGGTACTTAAACCTGTTGGTTTTCTTGATCGTTCCCTGCTCCAGATGCAATGTACAAGGAGATTCACTGATGTTTGTGATATACTGCGTTTTCTCAAGTGAAATGTGTAGCTCTACCTTTGCTGCTTGTTGTCTGAGAACACCGAGTTGTTTGATTCAAATTAGATAAAAGTGTCAGGGGGTTGGCAAACGCAAGGCAATCAATATTGAATCCATTGTGTGCTTGTGTCAAAGATACAGCGAGTTTCTCTCAATGGTTGGCCGGCAGGCACGCCCAACTTATCTGCCTCCCATTGACTCATCACTAGAGGCACCTGTTTTTCGCAAGGCGCGAAATTGCAAAATTTTTGTGAAATTTTACAAATTTGGCTCAAAAACGCAAAACTATGTATGTTTAAGCGAAATTGCAAAATAATTCATGAAATTATTTGGAATTGCATCATTTAAAGTTAAAAACGGAGATTCGAGGCGAGTACATCAAAAGTAAAGATAATATTATATCGATTATCGCTAAATTAGCTTCCTGTGAAGCGAGAAATTTATCGTATTCATAATTACTTGTATTTACTCTTGCCTGATGAAAATCGCTGCTGATCGGTGTGTTTAATTTCCTATTCTGTGCTCAGTTTATTAAAATGGTTGTGACCATTTTTAATCAAGAAAATGTATTTGCATCGGAAGGATTTTACGTGTTTGACAAAACTAGAAAGATACTGATGTGCAAACAGTGCAATGTGCGAAATGAGTGGCAGAGAAAGGACACGTGCCTGAAACATATGACAAACAGAGTTTCACATAAGAAGAACAAGGAAAAGGCACTAACGACGACAGGCATCAGAAGACAAGCTAGTCTCACAGACACTAGTTCAGCAGAGAAAAGAGCGAAATACGATAAAGACGCATTCATTTTATCTATAACTTGAACTTTTCGAGAGGCAAATATTCCACTGGAAAAAGTTACACAGTGCAGCGACAGCATGGGAATGCCCGCACTTCACAGTTAAGGCCCATGCTGGGAACATGTATTAATTGTTGACCTGTTGTCGAGTTGTGAAGTGTTACTTTGGGGTATAATTCTCATAATGCCTCCACATGTGTACAAACTAGAGGAAAGGGTATTTATGTACGATAATTATGTGAAAACAGAGAGTCTGGCTCCTTGGCGAAATAGTCAGTGTACTAGCCTTTGGTTCAGAGGGTCCCAGGTTTGATTCCTGGCCGGGTTGGGGATTTTAATCGCTTCTGATTAATTCTTCTGGCTCAGGGACTTTGAGTTTGTTTCCATCCCAACACTCTCCTCTTCATATTCAGACAACATACCACACTACCAACCACCACAGAAACACGCAATAGTGATTACATCCCTCCATGTAGGGTTGGCATCAGGAAGGGCAACCAGCCATAAAAAGGACCAAATCCACATGTGACGCAGTTCGCACCCGCGACCCCACAGGTGTGGGATAAGCGGTATGTGAAGAAGAAGAAGAAGAATTATTAGGTGAAAACAGAGTCTTGCAAGGAAGGCGTTAGGTGATTTGTTTGGGCCGATGACCTTAGATGTTAGGCGCCTTTAAACAACAAGCATCATCATCATCATCATCATCAGGAAATTTGTAACACAATTTCCAGTGGCCTGTTCCACGTACGAACTTTGCAACTTTTCACTTTGCACTTTCCAGTTCAGATTTTGTTCCACCATCACTTGTCAGATTTAGCTTGCAAAGTGAAAAGTGAAACATTAATCCTTACTTACTTCAGCCTTTATTTCCAACGAGTTAACAACTGCTTATTGCAAAAACATTGTCCCAATGTTTGTTTACACGAGTCGGAGCTGTGATCATGAGAAGATCTCAGGCTCGCTCAAGATCGACTTGTTTGCACGTAACAAGGAACTGATATGGAAGATGATAGATTGCATTCAATATAAACGCTCGAGTAGCCACGTACCGTATTTGGTAGTGTATGAATACTGATAGCGGATAATGGAGAAAAACTAACACACCAGAATTTGCCCGTAATAACAGATGAATCAGTAAAAGGGTTCTCATTGTAACCAAAGGATACTGCACAGATTAATATAGGAATTTTTGAAGGTTACACTGTAATAACACGGGGGTTCTGTTCTGCTACAGCGGCTCCGGTCGGATGTGCATCTGATTCCGACATCTCAGTTTAGCCCCAAATGTTTCCACGCTATAAATACTTAATCTGCCTCGAATTATCCTTAGCAAGCTTATGACGCCTTTTTCATAGGTTCTTAATGTCCCATAACCAAAACGAATAGAAATAAATAGGCATAGATATCAAGGATAATTTAATAAAAAACCACCTATTCAATACTTTCCACGTTTAATGTGGTTATTATCTACATGATTTTATGTAGACTTATTTGGTCAGGTACATGTTTCACCCATTATTTTGGGCATCTTCAGCCTGTAAACAACCTTTAGGTCAAGGTTTGGGACCTTTTTAACCAATATAAACATACCAATATATACACTATATACAACATATACATTATATACAATATATACAAACATAAGTCAATACAGTAAAGTTTTTTGGTCCTAATCTATCTAATATGGAAAATGTCCATGTTTGTATATATTGTATATAATGTATATGTTGTATATAGTGTATATATTGGTATGTTTATATTGGTTAAAAAGGTCCCAAACCTTGACCTAAAGGTTGTTTACAGGCTGAAGATGCCCAAAATAATGGGTGAAATATGTACCTGACCAAATAAGTCTACATAAAATCATGTAGATAATAACCACATTAAACGTGGAAAGTATTGAATAGGTGGCTTTTTATTAAATTATCCTTGATATCTATGCCTAACGTCATCTTCAATACGGAACAATAATGAGAGTTGTTACTTGTAGAAATAAATATTCGAGAATTTTAACATTTCCTTAATGCTAAATGTGGGTTTTGCCCTATTGTGAATTATGTTAAACTGAATATGAAACTGCATTGTTCTAATGGAATAATTTTGGGACTGGATTTTATTCCGTTAAATGCGGGTTTATGTTAAATCAAGGTCACGCAAAATCGGGAGTTATACTGTACCCTTAAACCACATCACATTTCAACAATTTAATCCTATACTTGTTTTAACTCAAAGGTACCGATTATTTAATGTTGCATCAAACTCTGAAACATTATGAAAAAACATTTCAAGCTCCCTGTAGAATAATAATAACCACTATAAATTTACATGGGAACAGCCTCTCTGAAATTTAACAAGATGCGAAAATACCTCTGAAATTAGTTATGCACACCGATGTATCACTTTCTCTTTGAAGGTTGTACTGTTTGGTTCTTGAGATCAGCCCAGTACTTTTTCATTTGTTCCGATTGTAATTTTTTCAATTCGTTTGATATCTGTAAAGCAAGAGGGTTGCATGGGCAGTTCTGGGGATGAACAAACTGGTTCACTGTACCATGAATAACAATAATAATAGTGCACAAAAGGGGTAACGTGTAACATTATATGAAATTTCTATTTCTATTACTCCCGCCCCGGTGAGGTGCGGCCCCCACGGCATGGACATCTTCATGGGTGTCATATCCATTATTCTTACGGTGTCACCAGCTGATAAGCAATGAATATCCTATATTTTGCTTCTGACACGATAAGTGAAATTATTGTATTGTATTGTAACACTGTATGGCCAACATAGGACCACTCCAGTTAATTATACAAAGAAAATTTAGCTTTTCGATGCTTCCAATATTTCTTCATTCCCTCAGATGCTGACATCCTTTCTTCAGTTGAGAACCAACACACTACCTTTTGCCTCTTTATTAATTTTGGTTTGTAATCTCACATGAGAGACGCTGAGGATCTTAATTTTGTCTGTTTTGTTCTTGAGATAATTTTGTGTTATTTGTAGTTCATTAATGAAGAAAAAAAAAAAAAAAACAACAACCTACAACGTGTTTTCCAGTCAGCGAACGGGTCAGTAATGGAATGAATGAAGCCCCCATCTTACGGCGAGAAAAGGAATTGTGCTGGCTGCCGAGGCCTGTCTCACTCCTCTGGGGCAATGATTAATGACAGACAGATGAAATTAAATGATACTGGAGTGTGTTGCTGGAATGAAAGATGACAGGTAAAACTGGAGTACCTGGAGAAAAACCTGTCCTGCCTCCACTTTGTCCAGCACCAATCTCACATGGAGTGACCAGGATTTGAACCACGGAACCCAGTAGTGAGAGGCCGATGCGCTGCTGCCTGAGCCATGGAGGCTTCTTGTAGTTTATTAATATCATTCTTAATTTCTGTGATCCATTTAATCCTGGTATTGCTATTCCACAATATTTATATTATTTTTCGAGTAATTCTAGTGTCCAGTGTCCTATTAAGATGTCTAAAATATGAGACGCGCTTCTTTCTAATTGTGCTCAATACTGGTTTGATTTCCTTATAAAATGTGTTATTTGAAGGTATTAACTTGATATTAAAATCACAGGAATAGAAACAGCTTTTGGGTGGTTAGGCCGTGTGCATTATGCAGAGTTTCGTCCAGACTTGCCATTTGGACTCATCAGCTGCAATGGCACGCTCCTCCAGGACTCTGCTTAGCAGTGGCAGACCAAACTGTGTGGCCCCGCCGTGTTAGCAAATCAAGTTTGCTAACCTGCTAAAGGAGAAATGACTTCTCCGTTTAATAAATGCTCCCCCATTGGAGATACAATATTAAACGGAGAAGTCATTTCTCCTTTAGCAGGTTAGCAAACTTGATTTGCTAACACGGCGGGGCCACACAGTTTGGTCTGCCACTGCTAAGCAGAGTCCTGGAGGGGCGTGCCATTCCAGCTGATGAGTCCAAATGGCACGTCTGAACGAAACTCTGCATAATGCACACGGCCTAACCACCCAAAAGCTGGTTCTATTCCTGTGATTTTAAGATCTGCGGCCGTGAAAGCCTTTTTTTGATAACTTGATATTGTTTATTTATACACGTTCTAATTTTCTTCTTTCTACCTGACGTATTTTATCAATCTACCTGACGTATTTTATCAATTTCAGCTCTATTAGTAGTTACATTTTTGTATTCTAAATGATGAGCCCGCAAACTATTTAATGAAATAATTCTGACCCTGTATTTATCTTCAAAGAACAATATTGAGAAAACAATGTACAATTCATCAAGGAATTGAAATGGCGTATGGCTTTTAGTGCCGAGTGTCCGAGGACATGTTCTGCTCGCCAGGTGCAGGTCTTATGATTTGCCGCCACATACACCCAGCCCCCATGCCAGCGAAATTAACCAATGATGATTAAAATTCCCGACCCTGCCAGGAATCGAACCCGGGAATCGACCAGAGGCCAGCACGCTAACCATTTAGCCATGGAGCCAGAAAATGCATCAAGAGAACACCAATGAGAGAAAAAGATTTATATATAAATAAAAAGCACTCACCTCTACAATCTCCTGCAGGATTCAAAGTACGTGACGTGGAAAGAGAAGACGAAGACCACCGAGCACACCAAAAAAGAAAGAAATACAGAGTTAGAGAAAAGAGAGAACTAAAATATAAAAACTAGAATATACCAGGGTCGGAACGTTAATAGTGGCAACTATTTATATACAGCTAAGACATAACAGAAACCTGCGTGAAATATCTACAGTACTTCAATGAATACTCCCTGTCATGTAAGCGTGTATATTATCTGCGCACTTTTTTAGCGATAGATTTACACCCTAGTGCTGAAGCGGTCGACCTCGGCAATCTTCGAGATTCGTACTGGCAACCTTTGAAACACTAACTATGCATCGCTGTGTGACATCTGGCGTACACATTAGTACTAGTACTGTTGTTATTTATACAGCAAAGCCAAACTATAGAATTCACTCTAGGAATAAGATTCGCATCGAGAAACGTTATGTAATGTTATATAATGTGTGTGTGACACAGTTGTTGGCTTAAAATAACAAATGTTTAGAAAATTCATGTAGATCGATCATATTATCGATTCAATTCAGATTTCATTTCCATTCAGTTGGCAGTATTAACGGAACCGGGAGAGCTCCCCCCTTACTCCTCAAAACCATAACAAATGTATCGCTAAAACGTGCACAGATAATACAAAGGCAGATTATCATAAGGAGTTGTAACTCATTGTAACTTCCGCCGCAACATTCCCGATATTTCGCATAGATATCCATTCAAACTATCACGAAAGTATAATTTATTAAATTAAATAACACGATTCGCCTGTAAAGTTCGATTTTAAAAAAAGTTAAAGGGAATACGCAGTAATTTCACTGGATAATTACAGTACTTAGCAGTTTTTGGATTGTTGAAGATTCTATTAGAATTGTTGATGATACATGCACATGGTAGTTGTGTAAACAAAATCAGCTGATTATTATATTCCGATAATTTGTAGTCTTAGTTCCCTGCATACTTTGTACTTTCTACCTTTGTTTATTCATTGAGTAAAAGTTAATAATCAAATTCCTATATCCCAAAAATATTGCAGTCAATCCCCGGCAAAGTTATGACAGAAATTATTGTATTATCTGTGCACTTTTTAGCGATACATTTGTTATGGTTTTGAGGAGTAAGGAGGGAGCTCTCCCGGTTCCGTTAATACTGCCAACTGAATGGAAATGAAATCTGAATTGAATTGATAATATGATCGATCTACATGAATTTTCTAAACATTTGTTATTTTAAGCCAACAACTGTGTCACACACACATTATATAACATTACATAACGTTTCTCGATGCGAATCTTATTCCTAGAGTGAATTCTATAGTTTGGCTTTGCTGTGTAAATAACAACAGTACTAGTACTAAAGTGTACGCCACATGTCGCACAGCGATGCACAAGCGATTCATAGTTAGTGTTTCTGCAACCTTACCAAAAGAACACAAATCAAAATGAAAACCAGCACAATACTTACCATAAGGGCAGTAGTACAAAATATGAAGCATGGAGGACATAAGCATAAAGGAAAAAGGCCAGGGTCTTACATAAACGTTGATAGGTTCCCAGGTAAATATTGCTAACTACCAAATGAGAGATCAGATTAAATTTTGAAACAAGGAAAATTTACTTAGTAAATAAAATTTGAAAATCGGTATAATATAAGAACAGTTAAAAATAGATATATTCCTTTTTCTTAGAAAAATCAAAACACAATTAAACTAAAGGAGAGAAACAGGATTTTAAAATAATATGGAAATCAAGGTGAAATGAAGCTCCCATTAAACATAGGCTTCCACCCAAAATTAAGGTTTGAAAATTCACAACTAACTTGTTACCTGACGTACAGAAATATTAATTTATTTAAATTTTGGTTGCAACCAATATGCGGGCCCGCGATATAAATTCTGTTTAAAATTGAAATCTGCTACACTACAAACAGGTAAGAGGAGACACGCACAAGAAAAACACACACAATAGCGTACAATTAAAAATCAGTGGCAACAACCGCGAACAAAAAAACTACATAATTAAAGGAAACCAGATTAAATAATAATAAAACAAGGTGGGTAACTATCCCAACCAAATTAGAAAATATCAATGGAAAAGATACATAATGCGTTCCCACATAATAATAGAACTCGGAGCACACCCCAGGACTGACATTTACAGACGCCAAGCCATCATCTCATCATAATCATCAAAGCCACCAAAATAAATAACGTGTCATCAGATAAGATAAGAAAGCGGTGACCATCATGCAGTAATAACAATGGCAAGAAGCCGCAAACCAAGAGCAGAATGAGACAGGCAAACGTAAGGAATTTGGCATATTTAAAGTTCAATATCGACCAGCAAATTTCAATCTTTTACAGACTCAAACTTATTAAAATCATAATAAATTTTTTCATTACTCCCATGGGTTACAATACGAAATCACATTTACTTTTGTTAAACAGTATGCCAACTGCGTAAATAATTTAGAATGGAGGGGGCTTTGGATCACGCCAAGATGCATATATGAGGTGTCATTTAATTTAAGTCCCAACAATGCAAATAACAATCACATCTAAATAATAACCAAGTTGAGGCAATAGTAACAGGTAAAAGGTAAATACGAACAACGTAGAAAATTAGGGAGGTAAATAAAATTAAATGAACAGAATAATAATAATAATAATATCGACAATAATAATGATAATAAACACCACCAAGAATGAGTAGGCAAACAAGATACGAACCACAACACAGTAAGTTTAAACAACACCCACGAACTACAGCCTCATACACGCATACCTAGCGATTCCAAGTTCCCGTAAAACTTTGTTACATACTTTTACAAATTTAAATCCTATCCGTTACAGTAAATTTTGTTACCAGACGTTTACAGCTTTTGATTAACCAACAGACATTTCGAAGATGTGCTCCTTGGCTGTACAAGCTCACTTGAATAAACGATGCTTTACAGTACTTACTTGGGTAGAGTTAAGATATACAACTTACAACACATTTTGCACATCCCATCTAGTTAACGGTAAACACTCATATGAAGTTTTCTTCTTACACCAATAACAAGGAATTAAGGCTGGAGCACACTGATAAATATTTTTAAAAAATTAAAGGGCATAACCCTGAAGTTGTCGAAGTTATCCTCCAGAGTCAAGCTCCATTTTTAAAGCGCTGCGATCCCGCAACGATGCCACTTCAGCAGCTCGGCTTAACGTAGCCATGTTGAATACTCAACCACCAGAGCCCGATTGGTCTCTCTCACAGAGAAGGCGGAAGTGGCAAAATTCCCATGATTCAAAGCTCGCACCACGAAGGCGTGCAGAAATCAAACGGCAATTCAGCGAATCACATTAGTCCAGCCAAATGTCCAGCAAATACGTAACAATTAGGGATATAGTTTTGAATTAAATGCTGATGGTAAATTCCACAGTTAGGCAGCAGTTCCAACAATGGCCGATAATGTAGATAACGGCTCGATACACAAGCAGACATGCCATATAAATTTTAAAAAATCTCATAAATGTTTTGATGTTATAATTCAGTTATGTCCAATAAATATTAGTTCCCATTTTCACGTCACAGTTTCAAAGGTTGCCAGTACGAATCTCGAAGATTGCCAAGGTCGACCGCTTCAGCACTAGGGTGTAAATCTATCGCTAAAAAGTGCACAAATATATAACCTTACTCTTCCTCCCCTGTTAATACTGAAGGTAGTGTTTTTTAGTTATTTTCAAACCAGTGAGTTTGATTCAGTGTTGCTAACCATACAGTTTAGGGACCCTACTTGCCGATACGGCATCTTACAGTTAGTGTCAATCCTGCAGGTTGGCACTACCGGTATGTAGTCATGACTTTTTAAGATTATACGGTACTGCCAATGCCATATAATTAATGTTGTGACAATTGTTAGAGGAAAATCTTGCTTCCTGCCATATGTGTTGATACTGAACGGTTAACAAGTTATCGAAAAATCTCAACTGGAACTGTTGTTTAATAGTGAAGCAGTTCTTAATGATGGACTTTTTAGGACAATCAGCCCAGTTGTGTGTTGGTTCTTAGCCTTAGATGTGACCGAAAAATTATCTGTAACAAGAGGAAAGTACTGACGGATTAACTTGTGTTATAAGAAGGCCCAAGAAGGAAGCAAGATTTTCCTGTAACAATTGTCACAACATTAATTATTCTAACGTTACAATGAATACTTCTTATCCAATTGCACAGCACGGTCTGACTTATGCCTCTTGTCTTAAAGTTGATGTTGCATAGGTCATATCAAGCACGATTTAATGTTATACTCTGGTTTTAAACTACAAAAGTTCCTCTAGAAGAAGGTGTCATTGGACCCACGTCTTTTAATGTTATAATGATAGCGTAAATTGAAGAAGATCCATTTTGGTTTTAGACATTCTACACTTAGGACTGATCACGTTCTAAATTTTAATTAAAAAACTGTATTTTACCACTAGTTTCCTCCATTAACCATCATTTGTTCTATCCATATACTTTAGATGTTTTCCAGTGTGTTAATTTTAAGATGTCATAATGTTAAAGCGGTTATTATATAGTAAACTTTATATCTTACAAGGATTGTTAAGGTCCAAGACAAATGACTTTAAGGTTGAGTTAAGGCTGATGATGCCCCTGAAAGAGGGTGAAACATGTACCTAATAAGACTCTATAATAATATGTAAAAGTTTAACCATAAGATTCTTGGTATGTATTGAATAGGTGGTCTTATTAAATATTCTTGATATATTGGTCAACTTCAATACGGAACAAATATGAGAGTTGTACCTTGTAAGTGGTATGTTTCAAGCTGTCAGTGGAGAGATGGCATGGAATGACATCAGCAGACATATAAGTTTTGAGTGTTGTCTTTAAAAGTAGGAGAGATCACAATATGAAGATAAAGTTGGAACTCAAAAGGACAAATTGGGACAAATATTCATTTATAGGAAGGGGAGTTAGGGATTGGAATAACTTACCAAGGGAGATGTTCAATAAATTTCCTATTTCTTTACAATCATTTAAAACTAGGTTAGGAAAACAACAGATAGGGAATCTGCCACCTGGGTGACTGCTGTAAATGCAGATCAGTAGTGATTGAAAAATTGAAAATAATTTACTTTCTTCCAATACATATTAAGCGTAGGAACTAGATGATAAGCTTTTCCATTTAGTCTATAACTTACACTACTTTAGTATGTTGTGGAATTTAAAACAACTGTGCATTATAGTTCAGCACAATAGCAGGATCTATAGAAAACAAGACAATAATAAATAAATATATGATTCTCTTATCTCTGAAGCTGATACCTATTTGTTGAAGGATACTGAATAAAACATTCCAATTAACGTTGTCAAACGCCTTCTCCCGATCAACAAATGCTATAAATCTTTGTTTATCCTTTTTATTTTGTTTTTCTATCACTTGCCTCAATGCTAATAATATTGCTTCACTTGTTCCCATTCCGTTTCTAAAACCAAATTGATCTTCAGATAATTGTTCCGTTATTCTGTTTTCCATTCTCTGTAATATTATTCTATTTTTGAGGCATGACTCACTGGACTCAATGTTCTGTATTGTTTAGCGGATCTTGGAGTAGGTTTCTTTGGTAATGATATAAAGGCATCACTTAGGTCATATTATAACAGTTTTAACCAGTATTCACGTGTTTTGTGCCAATAATGCAAAGTGTTTTTGTCTGTGTTTGGTTATTTTGAATTTGCTTTCCTTAGAAATATCTTGGGGTTAAATATACCCTGCAGAATGATGACAGGTTCTGCAAGCAATAAATTGTCAAAACAGAAAGAAGGGCATAACTGCATGCATATTTCCGGAGATTTTAGCTAGAAGAAATCCCAGCCCAAATAATATTCTTACACTAATGCTATTGCGAATGTAAATTTATAGTCACAGTAAAGCACATTTATTGTACCTGATACTGTAGAGAAATGAGTTATTTAAATAATGCATTAGGGCTTAAGGGCCAAATTCATAGACAGCACTTATACATAAGTGCCCCTTATAAGCCAGGTTTCATTTCATATTACCCACACACACTTAAGTGACTCACTTATATTGCAGCAAGATGGAGGATAATTAAGTTATTTGATGAAAGTGTTGCATTTCATTCACAGAATGAATTCTGTGCACACAGTAGGGATGGAAAATCCTGTCGAAATGAAATGTGACCAACAATTTAAAGAAGGTTTCATCTGAGTAAAATGAGAGTTATGAATATTCTTGTTCCTTTGTGTGAGAGAGTGAACATAACCTCTAGAGGACTCACTATCTCACCATTAATGAAGATGTTGTTTTGGGATTTTATGCCACCTCCTAATTTCAGGTTGTTGTTATTATTATTATTGTTATAATTATCATCACCATCGTCATGACCGGTATTTCACTTAATTAATTGGAAACGTGTTGCAAGTTAAGTTATCAAGACTGTAGACCTATGGAATAGTAAAGAACTATACCGAGTTATAAGAAAAATGAACGTGTTGCACTACCATCATTATTTTAAGGTTGATTTGTGCTATTATACCAGGTTAGTCAACCAATCATTTGCCGGATGATATCAGAAGTTTCTGAAATTATGGCATCGCACATCAAAACATACTATTTACATTTAATTGCAATGCAACGGCTACGGATATATTTGTCAAATCATTAAAAGCCTTGTAAGGCTACATATTCTACATTTGGATGAATATTTGTATAGGTTTGAGTACCTGGATAACTATAAACATATGATATTAAGAAGAAAATTAGACTCTGGGCATTTTCGTAGTTTGCATTGTCCACAACAAGTTTTTCCCACGTCATTCACATTCAGATGAGAAACCGTGTCGGTCTGCTTGTTCTATATTATGTGCATGTTCTTGCAGGTGCCATCTCAGTTCGCTGTTTTGTTATCCATTCTGATAACCAAATACAATATAGACGATCTTTTAACCTCAAAAATGTTGCGTATGGTCGCGCGATGCCCTTCTATAAACAAAACACAATAGATCATCCCACTATTATGTAGCCAGGGGCGTAATATACAGCCCTGCCACATCTCCAGTGAATATGTACTGTATCAATGACGTGTGCTTTTTAAGTGCTGTCTATGAAATGTAAACTCATATAAGTGAATACTTATAATAAGTGATCCCTTATTACTTAACCTTTTAAGTGCTGAGTTACCAGATGACTGTTTGGTACCTCAGTGCTGAGTTTTTTCATTCGTACGTAATTTTTTTTTGCAGAAGCCTCAATTTTTTACTTATCAGTGGGGTGATTACCTTAAAATGTTTATAAATGTTGGTTATTTAAAAATCTAAACGCAAATGAAAAATCCTACAATTATGTTCAATATTATTTGAAGAGAAAACAAAATTACACTTTTGTGCCCATGCGTACATTATCTTTATACAGAATAAAGACCCCCAAAGTAATTTTATTTCCTAAAATCTGTAGGCAACTTATACATGTAACTTCTTAGAAGTAAATAAGTTGATATTTTAAAATACCGCATTTACGAGAATAATACCCGCACATTTTTTTAGCATCAATGTTGGTATTTTTTTTTTTTTTCAAAATCAACCTTCCTAAATTTAGGGTGCGGGATTATTCGGTGGCGGGTATTATTCGCGTAAATACGGCGGCGGGATTATTCGCGTAAATACCCGAATTTACGCGAATAATAACCGCACATTTTTTTAAAAATTTGAGGCACGAAATTGGGATGCGGTTTTTTGCGTCTAAGTTGGCATTTCTTTTGTTCAAAATAAGCCTACCTAAAGTTAGGGTGCGGGGATTATTCGCGTAAATACGGTACTTTCTAAACCTGAAATGTGGTGATAGCTCAATGTTTTGTAATGGCTGTTTGTGATACCAATTTGTTCACCTATCTGTGCCAATGCCACTGGCACAAAAGCTTTAAAACATCAAAGATTTTTGAGTTGTCATCAAACACTACTTGGCTCTCACAGTCTGTCACAGTTTCTTGAAAGTCTGGTGGAGAAAAGTAATCCGTCCACCATGAAAATAGTGATAAAATAGCTTTTGAACTCACCGGGTTTTTCTTCTTTCGTTTAGAAGGAGGCCCTGTTTCTTTCTCACACACAATTTTTTTGGCACTCTCTGTATCATTCTTACTTTCAAAATCGCTTAACAATTCATTAAAATCATCATCTCCATCATCACTTTCCGCTGTGGTTAATAACTGAAAGAATCTTTGATCCGAAATAACATTGCTGCAAGAGCAACTAAGACTGTTGTTCCGCCATGTTTATTTACATCACAGATGAACTCCACAGACGTCTACAAAAAGCTCTGTAAGTTACTTCCCGAAGGTATAATCTGTGATCACTTAGTTCTAAATAATGCTCAACAGATGGCAGAACATATCAGAGATCAAACTGGCACTTGAGAGTGAACCGGGAAACTAAAAAAAGAATTAAAGTTCTCGCGCACCGTCTATAGACAGGTGTATCACTGTTGGACCGGCCGTGTCATCCCGTCTATAGGCGGGCGTAGCACTCATCGGGTTAAGGGTTCCACTTATGTATAAGTGCTGACTATGAATTTGGCCCTAAGTGTAAGAAAGGACCCAGAACCCTAATTCTGACACCAAAAAGATGATATCTAATCTTTAAGCGAATAGAATTAGATTACAATCATGCATTCTTGAAATTCCAAGGATACACCTACCTTACCCACTGTTAATCGCAGGATGGTCTGCAGTTCAGTCTTCTGCATCTCAGTTTGCTGCTCGTCTTCTTTGGCATTGGCCGCTGTGTTGTTGTTGTTGTTGTTGTTGCTGCTGCTGCTAGATGAGAAGAATGTAGAGGAGGAGGAGGAAGAAGAGCAGGCCTCATCCGTCACCGTCGTGTAACCCAGACTGGCGTCTGCCTCTGTCAAGTAATCCACGCTCTCGTCGGCCTCTGTGATGGTACAAGCTGCCTTCTCCGTCTGGCCGTAATCGATGCAGACTGGCACTTCCGAGTTGTAGAAGAGGTCGGCGTCATATGGAGCCGGGGCAGAGGGGATATCGACAGGAGTGGATGCCGACGCTAGAGGCTGCTCACAGGACAGCGCAGGTAAAGGAGAGAGGGGCGGAGTGCTCACGTCTGGGACCTCGAACAAGCCGAACGAAGTAGAGTCCTCGTCGGATCGCATCTGCCTCGTAGCCATCATTACGGATTCTGGACTGATCATTGTTCTCACTGATTCATTCTTCGCTGACAGCAAATCTGGAAAAGTGGTAGATATGCCTTTAAGTTGCTGAATCACAACAAAAACATTCTCAAGAAGGGTGGCTGCAAATGAAAATATAAAGATAAATTATATCATCCAATGGAAAGAACATAATAAATCCATTATCACTGGTTTCTTGGGGCTGTAAATGATGATGATAAAAGCCCAGATTTGTACGCAAAATGCACGTTCTTTAGGTATGAGATAATGATATATAAGGGGTGATCTTAAAGCTACTGTTCGACGCCTGTACAGTCCTGAATCGGGATGCCAATCAAGAAACATCGCCGTGATCATTGGAGCACTCATCCCACCGACGCAACCAGGTTGAAGATGCCCGTGTAGTAAAACACCATGTCCTGCTGCGTGAAGAAGTCTGTAACTACCTGTTACACATCCTCGTTCGACAGGAAGCGTCAACACTTCAAGGCCTTTCTGAGGGGACTGAAGGCGTGATGATGATTATGCACCGGCTCGCCCTACTTTTTAAACAAGTTTACGCAACATAAACAATACTGTACATATATACGCATGATTTAAGTGATCTGATAGAATCTGAGGACGTTCTAATAGAACGAAACATGCCATCCTTTGTTCAAGAGTGTGTATTTTTTACAGGTATGTTTATAGTGTTATAATTTATATTGACATTTTGTGTATTTGACAGATTGGAAAGTTTTTATGTCCCGTTCATCCCGGTCTGGCCTAATCGCCTAATCCACTGCCTGCTTGTTGTTGTCTGTAACTGATGAGGCTGGCCTTCCAGATCAACCAGCTTCTTGTGTCAAAACACGACCCTCATGCAACTTAGTGCACCATTCCACCACAGTGGTTTTCGACAGTCATACTGCCCCATACAGAGTCTTCATTCTCCAATGGATGTCCACCGGTGGTTGTCCTTCGGCAGCCAAGAACAGAGTAACAGCACGTTGGTCCTTTTCGGGTGCATTTGGTAATAACGTCGCCATAGTTGACGTGACTGCATTTAACACAGCACGACATGACTCCCATACTAATCCCTTTGCCTACATGTCTGTGCTTACATACCCGCATTGGAGTCGCGCTACGTTGCATGTCGACTGCAGCAACGCTCTCAAATGGCAATTTTTAAATCACGTCTTATACTTTGGAAGATGAACGTTCAAAAACGATTTTACCTCAGTTTGATAGTGCATATAAATGCATATTTTAATTTCTTGTCATGAAAATTGCATATTTTCCTTGTAACTGTTGTATTAAATTGCTTTGAATCTCTTTAGTCTATGTCTACTCCTCCGTCCACTTTCCTGATACGAGGTCGGAGATGAAGCGAGACGAAATTACGATCCATTACATAATTATCACCTATCTATTAAGATGCCCGCAGAACTGTGGCCACTGGGGGGAGGCAAGTGGTGGAAGGTATCTTGGGGTATCTGCTATAACAAGCATAACAGTTGGATTAAATTGCTGGGCACATAGCACAAACCCATTTCTTCAGTTGAGCAAGAAATGGTCAATGGGGTCCTCTTGGGGCTGTTTGGTGGTCACAGCATGAAGGCAAGTTTATGACGCTACATTCTCTTCTGGTGGTATTAGCAAGTGCAACATCATCTGAGTATAAAAGAGTTCAAGGGACACTTCTTTGCAGGTCCCATGTGACTGTGTCCATGATTAGGACAAGGAGCAATGGGGATAGTGCGGAGTCTTGGTGTACACTGACTTTCATTAGAAAGTTCTCTGAGATGCCGATAACACAACGTACATGACTTGCGGTGTTCGTGTATAGCATCTTGATCCAAATGATAAGCATTTCTGGTACACCATGGTCATAAAATGCATACTAGATCACACGATATGAAACACAGTCGAAAGCCTTTTCAAGATAAAGGAAAACAAAATGCAGTAACTGTTGTTTCTCTCTGTGTTATTCAATGAGCATTTTGGAAGTAAAGATTGCATTGGTTGCTCCAGCACTCCAAGTGAAGCCGCACTGGTTGGTACTAATGGCAATGTTTTCACGTAGTCATCAATCAAGGATTCTCTCATTGTGTGTGACAGGAGGCGAATTGGACAGTAATTTGCAAATTCTGCCAGATCACCTTTTTTCCTTGAAGATAAGCACGATCTCTGGGAACAGAGATAGGGTCAACTATAGCACTGAAAATTTTGTCAGCCAGTCGATCATGGGCTCTTTCAATTCCTGCAAGATCCAGAAGTCTGCCGGAAGGTCATCTGACCCTGATGCTCTTTGGTTCTTCACACTGCTGATGGCGATGAAGACTTCCTCTGACGTAATGTGTAAGATAGGACCTGCTGTTGGATTACCTTCTGGAAGATGAGGATGTGGGAACTCAATGTTGGAAATCTCTTCAAAGTGTTGTTGCCAATGTTTGAGGATGTCCCTGTAATTGGTGACCACCTTTGTATTTTATGCACACACAGTGCTCAATATTCTATACCGACTTTGTTCTAGCTTTAGTCAGCCATAAGAAAGTTTTCTCTCCTTCACAAATACACTGGACTACAGACATTAACTGCTACTGCTAACATTTTAATGGGAAAGAACACCGATGGTGGAATTCAATTACTACTTCTTATCATACCAAATCTAAGCCATTGCCCTGTTTCTTACGATGGTGTAGAACGCTCTTTTTTTTGGCTTATAAGTCAATTCTGAGTGATAAGCACTAGAACTTCTCCACGAAAATCCAGTAAAAGTGCTTGTCATCTACTGTGGGGTGAACTACGGGAAAAGTGATGAATAAAACATTATAAAGGAAAGGATGTATTTCAAGTTGTGTATGGACGTGATCAACGTGTTAAATACCAGCTGGCCTTTGGTACAACGGTCCGGGGTTTAATTTCTTATTTTTGCTGGGCCAATTAGCCAATTAGCAAATAAACTGTCTTTATGGTTGTTTTCTGTGTTACTTTCAGCACCAAACAAGTAAAAAAAAAAAAAAAAGAACTGCAAATGTTATAAATTTTCTTCCAAATGTTGATTTTCTGGCCACAAAGGTGTTGCTAACAGCCAATTAGCAATTAGCATAATTGTGTGCAAACATAAACTTTCAACATGATTAGGTGATCCTAGGGAGGTGAAAAAAGTGGATGGAGGGAAATGATCCACAGCCTGACCCAAAAGCTAGTCTTCTGGATTTCAGTCCAAATTTGTGCAAAGCTCTTCTTACAGATTTCTCAATCATGTTAACTTGTCTCATTTCTTGCACGGCTTTCCTGATCTCAACAACTGTGAAACAACAATCTCTAACCGTATTGAAGGCAATAAAGTGGTCATCTTGAGCTGAAGTTGCTCGTTTTCTCCTTGAACCACGTGTCCTGGAATAAATTCATGGCTCTCTAAGATGGTGATACATCCTTTGCGCAGCTTACTGAGAATTCCCAAGAACTCTAGCCGCACAATGCTGACAATCAATCAATCACTACTGATCTGCATTTAGGGTAGTCGCCCAGGTGGCAGATTCCCTATCTGTTGTTCTCCTAGCCTTTTCTTAAATGAGCACAAAGAAATTGGAAAATTATTGAACATTTCCCTTGGTAAGTTATTCCAATCCCTAACTCCCCTTCCTATAAATGAATATTTGCCCCAGTTTGTCCTCTTGAATTCCAACTTCATCTTCATATTGTGATCTTTCCTACTTTTAAAGACACCACTCAAACTTATTCGTCTACTGATGTCCTCCCACGTCATCTCTCCTCTGACAGCTCAGAACATACCATTTACAAGTAACAAGTAACTATTCTCATTTTGGTTCCATATTGAAGATGACGTATGTCTCGAATATTATTACAATATTCTTTTTAAGTCCACCTGTTCAATACAATACAATATAAACCACTATTTCATATGGTTAAAATTAGTAGAAAGCTCAGTCAAGCTAGCGTTGCTGGAACAGCCCGACGTACTTAATACGCACCGTACGAAAAGAACTCGATCATTTCTTCCAACAAATGTTTCAACGGGGTTATAACACCAACTTGACCGTCTTTTGGATCCAATTGACTACCAACATAATTACTGACACCCGCTAACTTTGACATACGTTATCATTAGCAACGCCTCCACAAAAGTTCCATTTTCTTTTCTACTTTCAGATATATCAACCGTATACATTTTAACATGTTTATTACGTTCACACTTCTGTTTTAAATAACTGACAGTGATTTTACCATCTTGGATTCATACTATGGGAATTGAAGAAACATCCCCCTTTGATGATTGTGTTTACACTCAAGGCCGACACAGTCTTAATGATATATAACAAAAAGGATCCATTTTAGTTTTAAACTCTCAAAAATTTCATGTTTAACCACGTTTTAATCTTCAAAAACTGTTAATTTTTTTTTTTACACTTTGGCGCATTATCGTTGTTTTAGATGTTATTGTATAATGTTTTACAAAATCATTATTCATAATTTATAAGATTAGAAAAACTCCATATGTATTATTTTTAAGATTGATATAGGCTGATGATGCCTGTAAAGGAGGGTGAAACATGTACCATTGACTTTTATGTATTATGTATAAAATTTTAACCATATGAAATAGTGGTTTATATTGTATTGTATTGAACAGGTGGAGTTAAAAAAAATATTGTAATAATATTCGAGACATACATACCATTTAATCGAGCAGCTTGTCTCCTTTCTCCCAAATCTTCCCAGCCCAAAATTTGCAACATTTTTGTAACGCTACTCTTTTGTCGGAAATCACCCAGAACAAATCGAGCTGCTTTTCTTTGGATTTTTTCCAGTTCTTGAATCAAGTAATCCTGGTGAGGGTCCCATACACTGGAACCATACTCTAGCTGGGGTCTTACCAGAGACTTATATGCCCTCTCCTTTACATCCTTACTACAACCCCTAAATACCCTCATAACCATGTGCAGAGATCTGTACCCTTTATTAACAATCATATTTATGTGATTACCCCAATGAAGGTCTTTTCTTATATTAACACCTACGTACTTACAATGATCCCCAAAAGGAACTTTCACCCCATCAACGCAGTAATTAAAACTGAGAGGACTTTTCCTATTTGTGAAACTCACAAACTGACTTTTAACCCCGTTTATCATCATACCATTGTCCAACGTCCATCTCACAACACTATCGAGGTCACCCTGCAACCGCTCACAATCTTGTAACTTATTTGTTACTCTGTACAGAATAACATCATCTGACCTTTCCCATCCTTCAATAGTTGCTCTTTTGGAAGGACATAGCAGCATTTTTACACACTAAAGTATGGCATTTAAAATAACATAACAAAAGAGCTTACAAGTTGGTAAAATTATTCAGTTTTGCTTGAAATTAGCCTAAAAAGTTTTAGACACAACGTTGCAAGAAAGATTGGCTATTACATGCTCATTGTCACATTGTTATACACCACAAAATAAATGAATTACTAAACGAATTTCAGAACATCTAAAATTATTTTCACAAAATTGCATTACAATTTTGAAAAGTTTCAAGAAAATGTAGGTGGGCTGTACATTTTTGCCAGCAAGTGAAGTATATGTCTGTTGTGAAATAATATTATGCAGACATGATAGGAGTTTTATTTACTTGATTATAATTAATCTATCACATGGCCTTTTGGTCGGGAGAGTCCAAGGACATCTTCAGCTTGCCTGGTGGTCTTTCTATTTGACACCCACAGACGACCTACGCGTCTGGATGTGGGATGATGATGAGGCACGGAGAGGGTGAAACCCGGTGTAGGCACATAGCCTACTCCTGTCAAATAGCACCAAGGAGCTCAAGCCCGAATGCACCCATCTGACGGACGAATCACCATTAGCAACATCATATGCCCTCACTCCATATGAACGCTGCGGAGATGTTGGGAATTGGATGCTGGCTTTTGGCATACAATCTAGCAATTAGAAATTGTATACTGCCATCTCTCCTACTCTGCCGGCCAACATTCTGACGGTGAAAATTTTTCTCCTAATAGGACTCAGTTGGCTTTCCATGGTGTCAAAACGTACAGGCTTGACACCGTAACGATCCTGGCCACCAGGGGTCCTGAAACTAGGGAATCCCCATGAGTTATCACACAGTCAAAATAAATCCAGTCAGTACCCAACATGTCATCACATAGTTTCGTAGTTCCCCGTGTTATGTCAGTCCCATCCCGAGAATCCCAGCTCAATTGCATGTTGATACATGAAGACTGAAAGGGCATTTTCACTGATGGCATAGGAGGCTCACGTACGAAAATTCCATTATAACTTTCCTTATATACTGTAAAAGCGATGAATAGCGTGAAATTTCCCATAAAACAACTAGTTTATGATTTGATTTCTGTTCAATTTCTATGGGCATATTACGGCCCTTTCTGTTTCTCGGTTATAGTACTTTATTTGATTACAACACAGAAAAGTATAACAAAATTAAATAAAAAAACTGTTCAAATAAAGTTTGAAAAATATCAGGCCACACAACTCCTATAATTTATTCAATTTGGTCAACGAGAGCTTGTTCGAAATTGAGTTGACTTATTGCTATTACACCAAATTCTTGTTGTCATTATACGCTGTTGTTGAATAAATGCGTGAGAAAAGTTCAATGTTTTGCAAAATTTGTGCATAACATGATGTCAAGAAAATATAATTTCCTAACTAAAATATGATATTTTGGTATCAAATATCATTGCTGTAACCATCTTTAATAATTTGGTGCAGGTCTTTTGTGGAGAGCCTGTCGCTGTGTTGCGACAAAACGACAATGGCAAGTACTGTTTACAGCTGTCTATGCTGCACTTAACACAAACTGCTGCTAGATGTAACCAAGCGACAAATCCTCAACGTACAATGGTATTTTTTAAAAAAAATTGACTGATCCTACAAAACCGCCTAGAACATCTTGTTGCAGAGTGATATCAGGCTATATTATGTTTATTATTTTGTGAGGAGTCTGCGGGGCCCCTTACATTATGCCCCTGGCTAGAGCAAAGAAATTATGATGATGATGATGACTTCCCAACACTGCAGATCTCACTCTTGTGTTAGCCAGCATTGTAGGTGCTTGAGATGTGAAACCATTTCTATGGTGTTCCTGACCAGAGTAATGTTTTTTTCTTCACATCACAGGCAGACAGAGTACAAAAGGGCTAGGAAGCAACTGTGGCCCTAATTAAAGTACAGCCTGATGTGAATATGCGAAACAATCATCATGGCTGCTGACCGTGGGATTCGAATCCAGTAACTCCTGAATGCAAGCTCACAGCTACCTGACCCAAACCGCATGGCCAACTTACTCGGTAGGGTGTGATTTCCTACTCACTGATTACCATGAATTTTGTTTTCTTAACATTAATTTTCCAGGTCAAAGTCCCTGTTACTTTGTCAATACTGTTCGAAAGGTCTTATAAACTGTTGGAAAAACAAAAGCGCTCACCTTTGAAAGCAGACGAAGCTGGAAGGGATGCTCTCTTGCCTTGATGGAGTAGCCTTAGATGGTGGAACCGGACAACAGATCTGCAACGAGAGAAAATGTCACATAAACTCAAGTGAAAGCTTACCATATCCTTGTAACAGGTCGAGATTTAATTTAAGAGACTCTGACATCAAAATATCTGACTTAATCTCTACTGGTACCACTGCATGCAAGTCAAAGTTGAAGACCAGGTGACCGAGTTAGTAGAAATAAGAATCTATATACTTGACCATATTAATGGCTTATAGCAGTCCGTATTGACTACTTACAGTGACAACCTTACTCCACTGAAAAAAATGGAGATATTGAGTTCACCTTGTCAGTGCTATCATGAGTTATTATTTTCATGTCCATATTGATAGTATAACAGTCCCAATCGTAAATTGGGATTTTCCAACTAATCAATACTTAATTCAATTGTTAGTGTATGTATTTATAATAAACTTATATAAAAGAAGTCTTTCGCCATCAGTATTAGACATTAAGTCCAATGCACATAATCTTTAAGTGGAAAAAGATCCCATGTATTACCAAAATATAAGAACAGTGCAAATGAACTTTGAAAATAGAATTCTAGACATGAAAACTTTATATTTTTAGTTTGTTACAATAAAATGTTATTATCAGCATTAGAACTGTACTTAGAATAAGTGATGTTTTAATATTTATGTATTTGCTGTTTTACTAATTAATGTTCTTCAGCAGCTCAAGATGATCGCTTATGAGATCGAACCCTGTACTGTGATAATGTATTTTTAACCAAAATGCACCTGTAAAGGGACTGGTACGTGCTCTGTGTTACAGGGTAAATATCCATAAACGCACTGGTCTGCAGCCGTAACCCCATTAGAGTATTGGAAAAGCGGTGAAGAAAGGAAGAAAAACAACAATGGCTGAGGGCTTACTCGATCTAACACGGCTCCTATTTATCTTTTTTCTTTTTCTTACTTTTCTTTCCTTCTTCTGCTTTAGGAAAATCAGTGGAGAAAGAAATGGAGCAGTTGCTGAGGGCCTAATTGATCAAATATGGTTCATTCTTTTTCTTCTTTCCTTCTTATTTTCTTCTTTTTCTTCCCCTTCTCTCCTTCTCCAGATGCTGACGCTTGCTAAATCAAATATGACCTATTCTTCTTCTTCTTTAGGAAAAGCAGTGGAAAAACAGAAAAAGAAAGCTGCTGAGGGCTTTTCTCCTTATTTATTCTTCTTTAGGAAAAGAATAGGATAAAGAAAGGAAAAGAAGAGTTGTTGAGGGCTAACTCGATCAAATATGGCTTCTTCTTGATGATCAAGTCATTGGAATTTGTGAACTATTAGTTTGCTGAAGATGAGAATGATCTTTTCTCAAAACATGTACAATTAAATTACATATTTAAATAGTTTTTTAATAATATTGAGAAGGCAGTAAGATTGTCACTATTAGCAGAAATAAACAGGGGCATCAGGCAAGGCTGCATACTTTTTCCTACTCTATTCAATATTTACTCTGAGGAGATATTCGTAGCAGAAGCTTTGGTTGGTCTACATGTGGGAATCTGAATCAAAGGGGAGTACCTAAACAACCTACGATACGCGGAAGACATGGTCCTGCTAGCCACCAACCTGAGGGATATCCAACTATTGGTGGACTGAGTGAGAACTGCAAGCGAAGATTCCAGATTAGAACTAAATACTAAGAATACCAAGTTTGTGGTGATAGGCCGCACAGAAGGAGCAGGCGTGCGCTGATGGAAGGAAGCGAAGACAGACTAGAAATCACCAGATCGACCATGATTAAAATGGGACCCTTGTGGTGCTCACAAGATCTGACCCTATCAATCAATCTGCGCATCATCAAGTATTATGTCTACCCTGCTTTGTTGTACGGAGTAGAGGAGTGTGCATTAACACAAGCAACTGAGAGGAGAACAGATGCATTCAGAAGGCTGCTTAAAATATTTTGGATGGATCAGGTGACCAACATCGCAGTCCTGCAGTGGATCAGCCACGATTTGATGGAAATCATGAAGAAAATGAAACTAGAATATTTTGGAAATGTCGTGCACAACGAGGAGAAATCAAAGTTTATCATTTTCAAGTTCTGTATTGATGACAATATAATTATTGTACATAAGTGAGGTAATCCACCTAATAAATACAATATAAAATTAGTAGTTCAATAAATTCAATAAAATTGATCTACAATAATTACGAGGAGAAATATTGAATATTCCATCTCATCATGCAAGGCAATATGCTTGCGAAAAGAGGTTGTGGATGCCATCGGATCTCCCTGAAAGATAAGAATTTCATTTTTAATCTGTATTGAACTGAGATTACAATTAAATTAATAATATATTATGGTTCCACCTATTCAATACAATAACACTTAGTAATGCAAGGTTACATCACAAGTCGATCACAAACGGTACCGGTTTTGACCCAAGATCTTGTTCAGAACATGGATCAGAACAATATGACCTTCAAATTGATCTCTTTGCCACCTCAAGAACTACTCGAGCATTCATCTAGAAGATACCTTCGCTTGTCAACTGTGATTCTCAATTGTTCTAATACTGTACTCCATTTCACTTATTTCTCTTCACAATGGTGTTTAATTTCAACTTTTCTGCATAACAAGACAATTAGCTATTTGCATCTTAATATATCAAACATACGATTATAAGATTTAACATCGAGCTATTCATTCATCTTCACATCAAGATTTTAAAGACATTTAAAACCTAGTGCTTTATACTCAAGTGTTATATAGCTCCACACGAACTGTCGTCTTGAAAAAATCTTTACCGGTATATCTTCTACATCACTTGTTATTCATCTGTGCATTCCTTTTATCTTGTATCTTTTTGAACGATTGGCTCATGGTGACCCAGATCTGGGGTCGAAACCGGTACCGTTTGTGATCGACTTGTGATGTAACTTTGCATTACTAAGTGTTATTGTATTGAACTGGTGGAACCATAATATATTATTAATTTAATTGTAATCGGATCTCCTGGCTGAAAATTGTCTGTCGATCATTTGAACAGACATCTGCTGAGCAGTTTCGAAGATCTATGAACAAAACTACAACAGGCCTCATGATTGCCAATCCGGACCAGATAAGGCACAAGAAGAAGATGTCAAGGTCATCAGCTTCACAACAGAAGACGGAAGAAAAGCTGTTCTGGATTCTTGTGGATTGACACTGGTAACCCATGACTAGGGGCTGAACAGGAACAAGAGTTGTTAACCACCATTGTTTAAAGGAGAACAACACAGTTCATTAATAATTTAGCCTATGGCATTACAGATATTGCTAACAATATAAAGAAAGAAAAACAAAAGGTAATAAAATTCTCCTCCGTAGATAAGTAGTGGTGTGGTGATTATTGTTTTAAGAGGAAGTACAACTGAGCAACCATCCTCCATATAATAATAATTAGAGGGAAAAATGGAAGGGATCTGACACCCCGAAATATGAAGGTATCAGCCAAAGAAAGACAAGGGCCACGAAGGGCATGAAAGTGAAAAACTCCCTAGGCCTCGAAACCTAATACCGTCAGGGTCGGAAAAGAACAAGAGTTGATCAAGGGAGGTCGGATAGGATAGATGAAAGTGAGGAGCCTGGCACAAGTGGAATTAATGCAAGGACTCTTACGACAGGCAAGGGATACCGTGGGTGTTGTTCTACCGAATCCACACACAGAGGGGTCACGATAGACGGGGTCAATTATTATTATTATTATTATTATTATTCTGCTTTTACCGCCTCATTGGACAACTTCAGTCAATCATATTCTGGTCTTCTTCGATAAGTTTTCTTTCCGAATTGCTCAGTAGCTTTTCATTCGTTCTGTTCTTTTCTGGCGTTCCTCATCTGTAAATACCCTTTTCATTGTATGTGATTTGTCTTTTTTTGTCTAATCTTATGTATTTCAATTTTTAAAATTTTCCCTTTTGTTTTGCAAACCATCCAGACGTATTTCTAGTTCATCCATATCCTCTCTAATTTCCTTAATCCACCCAACTTGTTGCTTCAGATTCCACAGTTTCTGTATAATTTTTCTTGAAAATCTGATTTCTGGCAAAACTACTTTTGAAGTCACTCAGGGAAACGGAATCGATAAAATTCTAAAAGCTAGAATATGCATAAATAAAAATTATCAAAACGATTTATTATTATTATTATTATTATTATTATTATTATTATTATTATCATTATGCGCTTGGCCCTCTTAAGGAGCACGAAGAACCAATAATTAGCATTAGTTTTCTTGATATTCTCCTCTTTCCAAAATTTCTACATCCTCTTGCTATGGATCTGCCGTCTTTTCTTGTGTGTGTTCTTGAGTTTCAAATTTCTTACCGTCGGTTCCCACGCTGTGAACTTGTGCGAGTTAATTTAATGTCTACATGTAATTCGCGTAGTTACCAGTAGGTCATTATTGATTTCTGTGAGATTCTTTTGGGTGTCTTGTAGCCGGCGTACTTAGGTTTGTTGCCTTCCATTGATGATGAGAAAGATTTTCTTGGCTCATCCATTCGTACCATATGTCCACAGAATTCCATACGTCTTTTCCGTGAGAGTAAAGTCAATCGTTTCATCTTCAACCTTGGGTCCGAATATTTTCCTCAGTATCTGCCTTTCATTTTTCGATGTCTTTGATGTTGATGGTTACTGAGGAAGTCGCGAAGTGTGCTTCTGGGTAGTAAAGGAGTTTGACTTTGGTTGAAAGCGATTTCTTGTTTTAGATATTCCGGGTGATTTGTGCTGTGTTGACTTTTCTGCGCGGATTTTGTTGGGTATTCTTTCGTTGCAAGTGTTTTCGATAATTTCCCCCCCCCCCCCCCAAGTACTTGAAGTGATTAATCGAGTCGTATGCCTAATGGATGTCTTCGAAAATGACCACTGTACGCTTCGACTGGCGGTGACGGTGCTAGGGCATCATCTTCAGGTTCCAGATCTGTTCTGCGCACTACTCGATTACTTGACTGGAGAAATGGAAAAATCTCCAAAGAAAAGCTGGTCGATTTGTTCTGGACGATTTCCGACGAAAGAGTAGCGTTACGAAAATGTTGCAGAGTTTAGGCTGGGAAGACTTGGGAGAAACGAGACGAGCTGCTCGACTAGGTGCTATGTTTCGAGCTGTCAGTGGAAAGATGGCGTGGAATGACATTAGTAGACGAATAAGTTTGAGTGGTGTTTTACAAAGTAGGAAAAATCACAATATGAAGATAAAGTTGGAATTCAAGAGGATAAACTGGGGAAAAAATATTCGTTTATAGGAAGGGGAGTTAGGGACTTGAATAATTTACCAAGGGAGATGTTCAATAAATTTCCAAATTTATTGCGATTATTTAAGAAAAGACTAAGTAAACAGCAGACAGAGAATCTGCCACTTAGACGACTGCCCTACAATCAGATCAGTGGTGACTGACGTTTGTTGTAGAAACTGTCATTTCAAAGCGACACCGTGTACTTCATCTATACAGAATGTACCAAAACTCGAGGGCAAAAATTTAGGAATGCATTCCTGACATATAGAGGGGAAAAAAAAAAAGTTTATTACAACATGAGTCCGGAGACGTATACTTACAGATTTACTCAAACTTTTGTACATTTACACTGTAACGGCAGCTGAAACACTTTGAGCATGTATCAGAGGAAATGTTCAAAGTGACGACCTTCAGCTTGAATACAAGCCTCCGCTCGTCGTCGCATGGAGTTACGCACGCGATCAAAATTGCCTGGTGTAGTGCGTACTGCCTGAGAAGTTGTCACAATGCGCTCACATAAAGTTGCTTCATCAGGAACAGGAGTCGCATACACGAGAGACTTAACGTGTCCCCTCAGGTAAAAGTCCACGGGGTTCAAGTCAGGAGAGCGTGGTGGTGCCCAAGCAATCGGTCCTCCTCAACCTATCCAGCTCTCAGGAAAATGAGTATTCAGGTACTTGCGGGCAGCAAACTGAAATGTGCGGGAGCACGATCATGCATGAAAAACATTTGTCGACGGGATGCAAGTGGCATGTCTTCCAAGTAATCAGGAATGCAGTACACAAGAAATTCGTGTAGTTCCGTCCAGTAAGCCTATTCGGAAGAACGCAGGGTCCCAACAAGGAATCACCAACAATGCCTGCCCAGATGTTAATGGCGAACCTCTGTTGATGAGACGATTGGATGATTGCATGAGGACATGTAAATTATTACTAAAATTAATTTGTGTTACAAAGTTTGAATAAATCTGTAAGTATACGTTTCCGGACCGATGTTGTCATAACTTTTTTTTTTTTTTCCTTCTCTATGTGAGGAATCCATTCCTAAACTTTTGCCGTCGAGTTTTGGTACACACTGTATAATATAAAATAGTTTTGTCGGTACATTGCTCAGAATTTAAAAATGGCATTTCTGTATCGGTCGTATTTCTTAATTTTCCGTCATTTCTGTCTGTCTGTATGTATGTACGCGCATCACGAGAAAATGGCTGAAGAGAATTTAATGAAAACTGGAAGGTAAAGTCAGGAAATGAGCCCCTACAATCTAGGCTATAAATAATTGCATTCGCGGTGAGGGAAATGCTAGTTTAGGCGAAGGTCTAAAATTTGATTCTCAAATATTTGTGGTCCTATCGATAAATAACACATAACCTAAGTTATATAGAATTAAATTTGCGATCATTTATGTCATACATTTTTACTTTACCGGCTATGATAATAGAGATATTCATGAATTTTGATTTTAATTGCCAAGTCCATATCAACGCTGAGCGACGAGAAAATGGGTGAACAGAATTTAATAAAAATCGGTATGTAAATACAATGTAGAGTTCCGTAACGAAGTGCGGGTACATCAGCTAGTTTTTTTGATAAGGCCCGCTTAGTTTATGTAGGGCAAAAAAATGCCCAAATTTGGGACATACCCCTGTAAAATACCCCCACTAGTTCGAAACAGTGAAATATATCAAAATCCAAAGCATCCCTTGCATGATTCGGGATTTCAAACTGTATCCTTTACAAATTTCAACACAATCGGTCCCGTAGTTTTCGAGCCTATCTGGAACAGACAGACAGACAGACACCATCTCATAGGGAATAAAATTATTACAGCACTTATCCTTTAGCAACGTGCGATAGCAGAAAGCAGAAATAGCCTTCTCCTCCTCTTTCTCTCGCTGTTCCGTGCATGGCACAGCAGCCTGTTGCTAGTTGATACTGAAACTATTGCTGATAATCAGGACAATGGATTGGAAACATTAACATTCGATAGTGAACTTCACGTCACTCGTCGACACATGGTGGTACCGAGAAACACTGCAAAACAGGAACTGAAACAACACACAATATACCATAGTCTTATCGATAAATACTACATAACCAAAGTTCTATAGAATTACATTTCCGATCATTTATGTCTTACATATTTTTACCATACCGGCTATGATAACAGAGATATTCATGAATTTCGATTTTTGTTGCTAAGTCCATATCAGCGCCGAAACACGAGAAAATGGGTGAATAGAATTTAATGAAAATCGGAATGTAAAGCCAGGGAATAAGATTATATATAATTTTATTAACGTTGGATGAAATGGCAGTTTAGGAGAAGGCACCTAAAATTTCATTTTTAAATACGTATAATATTAGTCCTATCGAAAAATGCCACACAACAAAAGTTATAGACAAATCGATTTTCGATCACTTATGTCTTATACAGTTTTGCCGTATCGACTGTGATAATAGAATTCATGACGTTAGACTTGGGTTGTTTAGTCCATACCAACGCCGAGCATTGGTAACATGGAAATACTGTTCAATCAGTGGCGTGCACTGAACCCCATCTACCCCAGCCCTGCTGGGGTAAAGAACTTTGTATTAACATTTTTTAATTATTCATTAGAACGCTTTTTATAATGTTTAAAAAATTGCGAATATCTAAGCCAAGCCAAGTACAGCTGTCTCGACAATACGCTCGCACTACCGCAGTTCAGCTTCTCCAGCAAGCTGGGTTTACTTGCCAGCGTGATAGAGAGCTACCCCCAGCTTGGGTAACGCATGCACTTGAAGCTTCCTCGAGGAGGAGCTGTGGCCCCTCCCCCGACAGCAATTTACGGCGACAGGCCAGCTAGCTTAGGTAAGGGGTGTTAGTTTTAATACTTGACACTGAAGTCCTCAGCGCCACACACTACAGAATGCAAGAAAGATATCAACATGTTAACAGTATAGCCACTCGCACATCGTCTTGCTAATAAAAAAAAGAGCTAGTATATGAAATCAATTGCAATATAGAAGAATATATTTTAGGCTTGGGTTTCGGCATGTACACAGGTTTATTTTCGAGCAATTCATTGATGTCACGTGTAGAGTATATGTTCCGATAGACTCAGAAAAATATTTAGGTTGCTCAGCATGAACACAGAGTTAAGCGCGAATGGTTGTCTGTGATGGTGGTATACAGTGATTTTTCGTAGTGTTCCTCTTGGATTATAGGCGAATATTTCGCGAGTTCTGTGGCATTCTTCATGAATATATCGTGTGTTATACGTCGTGACAAATATTTTTCCTCGTTTGTCGTTGATGCGCGTACACTCAGTTTCCATCTTCCTTGTGCCCTCTTTCTTCCCACACTCATATGTCATTCTACCTATCCCATGACTTGTTTATTTCTTTCCATATTTATTTATTTATCGTGTCAGAAGTACAAAGTAAGAGAGACAAAAATTAAACCAAAAAATTTTAAATATTGGTTGACCAAAAATTGGCCATTACTTAATATGAATCACTAGGATCCTTTTCTCATTATATAATGGTAAAGTCCCCAATGCCTTTAGCGGATTGTAGTATTTAATCCCCTAAAATGTAGGTCAACAGGAAATTGCACACTGAGAGCAAATAGATAATACGGAAATAGGCAATATCTATTGCATGTTACACTCACATTAAATATGTTAAAAACTAGGAGGCGCCCGCGTTTATTAATTCAACCGCGTTAGATTTTTCTAAACCGTATAATCAAATGCAAAAGAAAAACGATATTCATTAACATACATTGTTTTCTATTATTTTAATATTTCACCCCCTTTCCACCCCCGTAGGAGTATCTTACCCTACAGTTTCTTTTTTCCAAACAGTAAGTCATATCATGTTTGGTTGAGAGCTATGCTGGAATATCCATTATCTCGGTCATTTTGGACATTCCTTTCATTCTATCTCTTATTTTTGTCAAAATTTAGCCAAATCGATCGCTTCTCACCAATTCGAACCCATACTTCTGCATTATTATTATTATTATTATTATTATTATTATTATTATTATTATTATTATTATTATTATTATTATTATCTAATCAGTCAATTATGCTCCACGGTAAGTTCCATTATACATTCAGGTAATTATTCAATTTTCGATTGATCCACGATCTCCCGAATGTAAGCTTGCAGCTGCACACCCTTCACTGCACGGCCAACTCGCTAGCTGGGGTAAAATTTACAAAGACACACAATTTAGTATGGAACTGTGTCTTTTAACCTTGTTGTTTGCGGGTTTTTTTTTCACAATTGGATTTATGTTGCCCCGACAGACATAAGTCTTATAGCAACGATGAGATAATAATAATAATAATAATAATAATAATAATAATAATAATAATAATAAAATTCTCAGACGGTTAAGGCGCTGGCCTTCTAACCCCAACTTGGCAGGTTCGATCCTGACTCAGTCCGGTTGTATTTGAAGGTGCTCAAATACGACAGCCCCGTGTCGGTAGATTTACTGGCACGTAAAAGAACTCCTGCGGGACTAAATTCCGGTACCTCGGCGTCTCCGAAGACCTTAAAAAGTAGTTAGTGGGACGTAAAACAAATAACATTATTATTATTATTAATAATAAAATTATTAGAAGCTGATTATAGTCCTCTGAGAATGAGAACAAAATCTAAGGGGATCACGATCGACTGTCTAGCGTTTGTTGATGACATCGCCATTCTTTCAAACGGTGTAGAAATTGCTAGGATGCAAATCGACCTTCTAAAAGAAATCGCTGAACAAACTGGCTTGCAGATACCTTTTGAAAAAACCGAAGTAATGACTAACATCAAAGATGCCCAGAAAATAACCAGACGATATACGGGAAGATGAACCGAGTAGAAAAATTTAAGTTTCTGGGTGAGATCATAATGAAAAATGGACTGGACAAAGAAGCACTTAAGGAACGAGTACACAAACTTGAAATAGCCTATCAAACGACGCGCTCAATGTACAAGAAAAAATGCCTGTCCAAAAATACTAAACTATATCATTATGAAACTGTTCTGAAGCTAGTAATTACATATGCAGCCCAAAACCCTATCCCTAAATGCTAATAAAGAACTCCTCGAAGAACTGGAGAAAAAAGAGTGCAAAATCATCAGATCATGAGATCCAATTACAAGAATGGCACCCATTATAAAAAATCCAACAAAGAAGTATACAGTAAATCAGAGAAAATTACAGAAACAATCCGCAAGAGACGACCACGATATTACGGTCATCTCAAACGAATGGACGAAAACAGGCTGACTAAACAGATCTTTCACTTTTTTTACTCCAAAACCCACAATGCCCTGGTTTATGAACACCAAAGAAGACCTCCAAATGATGCATTTAAAACCCGAAGTCGCTTGCAATAGAGATCTCTTCCGCAAAAAGGTACTGACGAATGGGCTAAGTCGAGACAAGGAACCGAAAAGAAGACAAGGTACCACCTGCACAGAGGAACGCAAGCTGGCCACTCACAGAGAATGAGGGAATTCTGGGCTCAAAAGAAAGCGAAGCAAATTGTCAAATGTAATAAGACTTACCGTGGTCCTAGATGGCCCCAACTTACGTCCCACTACTTTTACGGTTTTCGGAAACGCCGATGTGCCGGAATTTAGTCCCGCAGGAGTTCTTTTCCGTGCCAGTAAATCTACCGACATGAGGCTGACGTATTCGACCACCTTCAAATACCAACGGACTGAGCCAGAAGGCCAGCACCTCAACCGTCTGAGCCACTCAGCCCGACGCAATGAGATAAGCAAGGGCTAGGAGTGGGAAGGAAGGCCTTAATTAAGGTACAGCCCTAGCATTTGCCCGCTGTGAAAATGGGAAATTACGGAAAACCACCTTCACAACTGCTGACAGTGTTGTTCGAACCCACTCTCTCCCGAATGCAAGCTTATACCTGAGCGCCGCTAACCACACTGCCAACTTTCTCCTTAATTGAAGTCTCCCTAGACCTTGAATGGTCTAAAACTTTTCGGGTGGGAAAAGAGCACGACTTGACCAATGTCTGATAGGATAAATGAAATTGAAGAACCCGGCACCAAGAAAGTGGAAGGAAAGGGCCCTGTGTAGTGCCAACCCCGCTCTCAAGTTAAGAACCCCCGGGACTCTGTGAATTGTACAGCTAAGAGCAAGGGATAGAGTTGTTACGCCTTTGTTTCCAGGATTTTTTTCTAGTGGCTTTACGTTGCACCGACACACATAGGACTTATGGCGACGACGGGATAGGAAAGGCCTAGGAGTTGGAAGGAAGCGGCCGTGGCCTTAATTAAGGTACAGCCCCGGTGTGAAAATGGTAAACCATCTTACCCACTATCTCCCGAATGGAAGCTCACAGCTGCGCGCCCTTAAATGCACGGCCAACTCGCTAGGTAGGCTAAAATTTACCAAGACAGAAAATTTAATAAGGAATTATGTCTTTTAACCTTGCTCTTTGATATTAATTCATTCTATATCCTACATTAACTTTGACACTGGGTCATCATGTTGCTCGCTTTAGCTACACACAAAGCGTCAGCCGGGACTTTCTACCCCTGCGAGCGACATCCTCTCCCTTCACCAACCTGTTGCTGGGTCTGGGAGAGATAACTGCCTCAACAGGTGCTTGCGCTCTCCCCTCTATCACTGTCAAATAATGACGAGTCTGAAGGAAACAGAGTTCAATAACAAACGCGTATTTTCCAGATCTGGTAACTCAGAAATCGGGACGTACCTCTTCAAGTATAACAAACCTCAAAGCTGCTACACCAATTACTCATTATCATTAACCAATACGCTTAAAAAAATGACAAACACAAATAGCAGAACCTAAAAATCGTAAAGACTAAAATATGAATAATGTGCATACCGGAAGTTAAAGATAATGAAATATTTATTATTATTATTATTATTATTATTATTATTATTATTATTATTATTATTATTATTATTATTACGTAGGTCGAGTCATAAGTCATGGCAACTATTTGTTTTCTCGCGAACAGGAGACAACACGGAAAATCTAAGATATGCATTTGGAAACGTACGGTATGTACTTGCGTATGATGCCACTAGATGGTGTATGTAAACAACAGTGTGGGTCTAAGCATGCCCCCAAGTTCAGTGTGTGTGAGAGCGTCACAAAACGTTGAATCGCATTATTGGAGTCGATGAAACATGGGCACGTGCTTATGAACCAGAACTGAAGAGACAGTCAAGTGAATGGCGTCGTCAGGGGTCACCACGGAGACACAAGGTTCGACAAAATCAGTCGCCCAACAAGAATCCTGGCATACGATGTTCAAGGTGTTCTTGTGGGTCATCCAGTGCGTGAGGGGCACACTGTCAATGCAGTTTATTACACTTCCTTTTTGTTGTACCAATTGCGTCGTGCAGTGCGAACCAAACGTCCAGATATTTTGGACAACGCCATAATCCTACACGAAAACGCGACAACTCACACGACAGCCATCGTTAAGCGTCGCTTACAACGGTGGGGATGGGAGATTCTTCAACACCCGCCTTATTCGCCTGATCTGAGCCCATGTGACTATGATCTAATCCCCAAAGTCAAAAAGCCGTTACGTGTACAACGGTTTGCTAACAAAGAGGACATCGTAACAGCATTTCGGAGAGAGGTATCACACGTTAGCGATACACATGCAGCGAATGGTATTCAGCGCCTGCCCCACCGCTGGCAACGCACAGTGGAAACCATGGGTGATTATTTCGAAGGTCTGTAACCAGTGGAGACCTGTCCTTTGTACGTAGTCTTGTGTATTTGCTGTCTATACCATAATAAAACAATGTTTACCACTGGCCTGGGTTCTGTCACTTTCCTACGAGAATCTCCTGAAGTCAGAGTCTTCAGGCACTATGCATCAGTACTTTCCCTATATTTCCAAATGTATATCTTAGATTTTCCGTGTTGTCTGCTGTTCGCGAGAAAAGAAATAGTTGCCATGACTTATGACTCGACTTTCGTATTCGTACTTGCCACCACCTGAGGCCGAGTTAGATTCCCAGCTCTGCCTCGAAATTTAAACAATGGTAAGAGGATTGGAACGGGGTCCACTCAGCCTAGGGAGGTCAATTGAGTAGAGGGAGGTTCTATTCCCGCCTCAGCCATCCTTGAAGTGGTTTTCCGCGGTTTCCCACTTCTCCTCCAGGCAAATGCCTGGACGGTACCTAACTTCAGGCCACGGCCGCATCCTTCCCTCTTCCTTGTCTATCCCTTCCAATCTTCCCATCCCCCATAAGGCCCCTGTTCAGCATAGCAGGTGAGGCCGCCTGGGCAAGGTACTGGTCATTCTCCCCAGTTGTATCCTCCCAACCCAAAGTCTCACGCTCCAAGACACTACCCTTGTGGCAGTAGAGGTGAGATCCCTGGCTGAGTACGAGGGAAAAACCAACCCTACAGGGTAATCCGACTAAGAAAGAAAGAAAGAAAGGATTTTATTTTGGAATTTGGTTTACGTCGCACCGTATTCGAAACGTCGGAAAACTACGGAATGTACAAGAGCAATGTTCAATCCGGGTATTTAAATGGTTGTTTCAATAGCCTGGTTTCATCTATTCTTGATGTATGGCAGAAAGAAGGCAATTCTCATTTTTCTCAATGTGTCTATTATTGACTCACTTTCCTCGTGTACCACTGCATTAGGCAACAATCTCCATTGTCCATCTCCCTGGTGATTTTTATTAATGATTGTTCTGATATTTCTTCTGTCAACCTTTTGTTTATTATATATATATCCAATACAGTAAATAAATCGATGGTGGCCGCATGGAAGTTTTAACAACAACAACAATTATAATTATAATAATAAGAAGAAAAATGTTATTGGTTTTACGTCCCAATAACTACTTTTACTGTTTTCGGTGACGCCGAGGTGCCGGAAGTTTGTCCCAGAAGAGTTCTTTCACGTGCCGGTAAATATACAGACGCGAGGCTCGAGTTGCTCAAACACCACCGGACACTGAGCCAGGATCGAACCTGCCTACTTGGGAGCCAAAGTCCAGCGCTCTACCGTCTGAGCTACTCAGCCGGGCGAACATTTTTAAGGTTTTGTACATCTGACTGTATTTTTTGAATAATAATAATAATAATAATAATAATAATAATAATAATAATAATAATAATAATAATAATAATAATAATAGCCAGAAGGTGCCGGGAAGCGAATCCGTCATGTCACGGCGCTGACACGGAAAGGCATACCCTTACAACGTACCTCAGAATCTGAGGAACAACTTGAAGGATCGAGAAAAGTGTATTCATGCAGTTATAAATAAGATCGTGCAAATATTTCACTCTAGCTTATAGATGAACATTTCTACAACGATATTAGGAAATAATCAAAAGATACTAGAGAACTGATGATAACTCCACAAAAGGAACTGCGATGGTGAAAAACATGAAGCAAAGTGGTAAATAATGTGAAATATCTTCAGTTTTTAACAGTAAAATGATTGCATTGGACGAACGCCGGCCCCGCGGTGTAGGGGTAGCGTGCCCGCCTCTTTCTCGCAGGCCCCGGGTTCGATTGCCGGCCAGGTCAGGGATTTTTAACCTGCATCTGAGGGCTGGTTCGAGGTCCACTCAGCCTACAAGATTACAATGGAGGAGCTATCTGACGGTGAGATAGCGGCCCCCGTCTAGAAAGCCAAGAATAACGGCCGAGAGGATCCGCCGTGCTGACCACATGACACCTCGTAATCTGCAGGCCTTCGGGCTGAGCAGCGGTCGCTTGGTACGCCACGGCCCTTCGGAGCTGTTGCGCCATGGGGTTTGCCTTGGTTTTTTAATTTTTATTGGACGAACACGAGAAGGGACTCTGACATAAGATTGCTTCCATAATTCGACAATTCAGAGCGTAGCATTTGTTCAGATTTTACAAAAGCAAGTTAAAAATTCCCTGTATGCCAAAAATCACCCCGGAGACTTACGACTGTTAATTTTGCCTAGAAGATTATTTCTCACATACACAATCTGTTAATTCGTTATAATATAAAATCTGAAAAATGCTAATTACGACAGTATTGCTCTGAAGTTCGGGAAATAATTGCTTCCCTCCAAAACAGAGCGTGTTTTTCTTAACCCTGGGCATTTATTTTTTTAAATACTAGGCATTCGGAGATATGTTTGCCCTAAAAATTGTGAAATAATTTACATGACCTCTTACTACATGTTACTATTTCGTGTGTCCATTACACCAGTGTATTTCTTAGCAATACTTACGAGATTATTTTCTAGCATTGGACATCTCGCAATGGCCGGCAATGGATTACAATGTGATATCACAAGAAGTGATACACAACAATCTTTGCGAGCAACGTTATAAAAACGGGGATTAAAAGAGAAAGAACATTACAAGAGTTATAACAAACATGCTATTTCAGTGGCTAGGTGACAACTACAAACAGAGAAGCAAAATTCCAGTAGCCAACGAAGAGGGAAGAGGCTGAGGGGAATTTACCATGTCGACCGAATGGAAATGTCCAGTTTTCCTAGCTTTCGTTAAAAAAAAAATACATGAATGGCAGTAACTTCCCCAATATTAATGTTCTAGCAGAACAAGAAAGGCACTGCAAAACTGAAAAAAGTTTCTCGTACATCTTCATTACAAACCATTATTCCTTTCAGCGTTCAGTCTGCAAGCCTCTGTGGATTAACAAACCGGCGCCGCAATCCTCAATTTGTAACTAGTTCTGTGACTATTATCATATAATTTCAGAAGTATAGATCACTTTTCCGGCGCTCACAAGTAACCGATCGTGACAAATGAGCATTCAAAAGAAAGAGAATAGACATTAGCAGTGACGAATTGCACTCTCATTTCATAAATATCGATAATTTCTTTTAAAATGAGTTTTAAAAAATTGTACGAAGTGTGCGATTTGCAAATACTGTTGCTGTAGGAAAATACGAGCCACCATTGCTGTGCACTTCATATTTTGGCCGCTGGGACGCCTGTTTTATGTCATTATAATACGCTGTAATTATCAGTTACGAAAAGAATGATAGTGGACCAAAAAATACTTCCGGAACATTCGTCAGTATAATAATGCATTTGCTTCCGTTCAAGTGGATACAATAAATGTTAAACAATCAAAGATTACATGATGTGGTAAGCAGGATTGTCCAATATTGTACTAATTTATGTATTCCTTACTTCACCAGAAGTTCCCCAGGGAGCTACTCCACCATATATTTTATGAACATGCGAGATTTCTCACACAGGTCCCCTAGTTATTAATAATGTATTTCTCTTACGATTGGTTTTACTGGAAAATTGCTCATGAGAAACTGTATTTAGAATATTATTTTCAAACGTTTATTGTTCTGCTGTACCTTTTCCCGATACAATGAAAAATAAGGGAAATATAAGGGGGCGGGAGGCTGTCAAGAGAAATATTAAATTCAAGAGTTGATATCTAAATCTATGGAGAAATGTTATGGAAATCATTCCGGCAACGTTTTAAAGTATTCCATTTTCACGCTCTTCATGGCCCTTGTCTTTCTTTGGCTGATAACTTCATTTTCTCGAAGAGGAGTTGGACCCCCTCCATTCCCCCCCTCAGATTAGTATTAACAGAGGATGGTTGCGAAGTTGCATTTCCTCTTGAAATAATAATCACCATCACGACCTCTTGTGAACCTAATATCATCGGCGTCGAAAGGGAACAAGAGCTGACCAAGGGACGTCGGAGATGAAGGATGAAAGTGAGGAGTCTGACATACGTAAGAGGAAGTAATGTCAGACTCACCTAGGCGGTGCTGGTTAAGAATCCAAAATTAAAGGGCCCCTTTTAGGACAGAGGTTGTATACCATGGGTGTATTCTATCACCCCCACCACCAGGTGGATCCTGATAATTGTGTTTTCTTTAATTTTATATTCAAGTTGGCAGGGAGAAATGCGAGCAACATGTTATTTCAACTTTTGTGTTTTCATACGGCCAGAGTGTAATTATACAGCGCCCATCCAGAATCAAAACCTGGAAACATGACGAGATTGAACCAATATAAAGATATTTCAAAGTCTCAGTCCTGTATAAAATGCACCATAAATAACCGACAAAAATGCAATCATGCACGTGCTAAGGAAGGATGCAACAGGTAGTCAGAATTAAAATAATGGCAAGGGTTGCAAAAGAAGAAATTGCATTTGTATACAATTATTACGGCTCCAATTTCCATGACCTAAAAACTCTGCAAATATAGAAGCACAATTATGCCCTAAAAAATTAAATAAATGACATAAAAGCTTGGAAATATGACGCAAAAGAAATGAAATACTGTCCAAAATTTTCTGTGAGGACCAGCATCAAACTGGTCAGATCTGAAACATTATTTCGTTCTCTCTAATTTAACAACTTACTGCTCGCGAAAATTTCAAACAAATACAAACCACTTTTGTATTATTGGCACAAAAAATGTGAATAATGGCTTTTATACAAATTTTCGGCCAAATATGACTACTACTACTACTACTACTACTACTACTACTACTACTACTACTACTACTACTACGACCTCAGCTATCGAATGGAATAATTTTGATTTAATGCCACCAAGGCATTTTCAACGTTCCATTTCTATCCTAGCAGATCTCTGTTGGCCGATCTACGACTGAGTATCAATGCGGGGGCTCGGGAGTAAATAATGGTAAGGGAGACGGCATGATTGCAATCACAAAACTTGTCAGCGTTGTTGATTCTCTTGTGGTTGCTATTAAACTGCAATCAGTGACATCGACTTGGGGGAGGGGAGCAGACGTTTTCTGCCCCCCCCCCCCCGCGCCTCCCAAAGAAAAATGATCGTAGGGGGAGCAAAGGGGTAGAGTGCCAGAGATTGGTAGTCTTCGGAGGTTACTAAGGCGTTAAATCTGGTGGTAGAGCATTTCACATTTCGTATCATGAAATGAACACAATACAGTAATATATTTATTCAGAAAATATATTTATGAAGCAAGTACTACTTTTTTTAAAATAATTGTGATTATTTCTGATAGATTCATATATAAAACTTTCCTTCAAAATATTTATTTATGAATCAAGTTCTATATTTCTATTTACTTGTGAATATTATTGAAAACTTCGTACATAGGACTCGTTCAAAAATGTATTTGAAAAACAAGCTGCATTATTGTTCTATTTTTTTCTCCTGTTTGTTGTGAATATTGTTATCATATAGGAATGTTTGCATTAATAGTTGTCCCTCACTTCACCATAAATTTACTAATTTATTTATCTATTTATTTAACGGGGACCTATACCACTGAACATAGAAAAATGGGGTGTATTAAACTTTTTCCCCGTAGGACTGGAAACAAATACCAAAGGGAAACACACTATTCCTTAATAATGTGCCTATATATTTAGAAATAATATAAACTATTATATACCGTATAGTCAATTATTCAAAATGGCGGTGTATTTTGCCGTTTCCCTGATAATTTCTAAACATATATTTTGCTACGATTCGTTTTTATTATGATTAGTTATAGCTACAACGTGTATTAGCATCAACAGAAATATATCAAATATATAAATATTTTTGTGAAGTTCTTTCCAAGTAGTCAATTTTTTCATTAATTTTCATTTGAATATATATTTTTTAAACTTAACCAATAATTCTAGTATTCTTTTCCTTCTCCTCTATGAAATATACGTGCACTGATAATTTCATCTTAATATCTTAAAATCTTTCATCAGAGTTATCAGGGAAACGAGCAACAAACTGACTGATAAAGGGCAGTGCTGCCAACTAATATTTTCAAGATCCGCTAAATAATACAAAAATTCCGCTAAAATTCCGCCAAGAAATCCGATCTCAAATAATAATAATAATAATAATAATAATAATAATAATAATAATAATAATAATAATAATAATAATAATAATAATAATAATAATAATAACAATAATAGAAGTAAATGTCTGCACTCACCTGATCTGCGAGTTTCCCTGCGTGCGAGCCGGCGAGCTAAAACTTGTAGCCGTTTTACTGCCGGTTGTCCTTCATAGCATAAATATAAATGCTACTCTCTCACAGTTTTATTATCTGTCGTCATTCGTCAACTAAGAGATAAGTAACCTTTTCCCACGCATTACAAATTGATGTTACTATGATCTCATAACATCAAATTCAAATAACATGTTTTGCTCATGCGACTGCTAGCTGCTGACAAGAAATACGGAATAGTTCGGAGACAGACTAGAGTACAATTTTTTTTTAAATAAAACACAAAATTCCGCTATAATCAATCTAGAATTTCGCCAACAAATCCGCTGTCCGCTAAATGATATTTTTCTCCGCCGACAGTCTTCTAATTCCGCCAAATTTAGTGGAAAATGCGCGAAGTTGACAACACTGATAAAGGGCTTGCTTGGGTGACAGGGCTTCACGTTCTTGGTCATTAATTTGAGATATTAACAAAAAAAAATCTGTATTGTTATATAGAGAAAAGTTAAATTTTAAATTTAAAAAAATTGAAAAATCGTATTTTCGGTCGGTCAAAGGGGTTGGTCCCTTCTTATTTAATATACAACTTGTATACCGGTACCACAAGCGAATCACACACTGACCAGCTATAAAATATGCCATGTCCCTTAGCATTATTTACTCCCAAGCTCCTCAATTAATGTTGTCGAGTGAACACCAGAGATCCTTTACAAACCAACACTGTATATGACATGGAATGTCGAAACGGACATTTTTTCAAAAATCCGTCTACCTCTATCGAGTTCGAACCTGCAATAAGATCCACAAGCCGACATCCTACCACACATCCCATAGACGGAGTTAATATACCTAGCAACCACCAAATGATGATAAAGTAGTGAAATATGCATTTATAAGATCAATAAAAACCTTGTCATCTTGTTTACAAAAGTTAGTAATGTGTTAAATTTTAACTTAAGTTGGTAAACATGGGACCATGAGAAAAGTATGACGTCATAATAGTCAAATAGTTGGTGAACAATAGAAGAAAACGATATTAAAACCCTTCCAGGTCATATTGTCCAATATCATGACCACCACATTTACCCAACATACCAAAGAAATCAACAGTCAGATTTATTTAAAAAACTGATATAAACAATCCTATTACTCATTCTACTTCAATACACATGCAAGAATTTATCGGTGAATTAAAACAAAATAATTCGTGACTAAAATAGATGAATGAACACTGTTCGCTTATACGTAACGGATTATTTTGAACAACAAATATTTAAAAAGATGTCTCGCAAGATTACTGAAATAGTCATACGAAAATGTATCTTTTTTTTTTAAATTGAAGAAATCGGTTACCTTTTTCCAAGATACGTAATCACGGATGGCCATTAATACTCGAGGAGTCTAAGTTGTGCCAAATCGAAATGAAATAATCAATCAATCAATCAATCAATACTGATCTGCATTTAGGGCAGTCGCCCAGGTGGCAGATTCCCTATTTGTTTCTTTCCTAGCCTTTTCTTAAATGATTGCAAAGAAATTGGAAATTCATTGAGCATCTCCCTTGTAAGTTATTACAATCCCTAACTCCCCTTCCTATAAACTTCATATTGTGATCTTTCCTACTTTTCAAGGCACCATTCAAACTTATTCTCTACTAATGTCATCCCACACCATCTCTCCACTGGCAGCTCGGAACATACCACTTAGTAGAGCAACTCTTCTCCTTTCTTCGAAGTCTTCCCAGCCCAAACTTCGCACCATTTTTGTAACGCTACTCTTTTGTCGGAAATCCCCCGGAACAAATCGAGCAGCTTTTCTTTGGATTTTTATCCAGTTCTTGAATTAAGTAATCCTGGTGAGAGTCCCGTACACTGGAACCATACTCTAGTTGGGGTCTTACCAGATACTTATATGCCCTCTTCTTTACGTCCTTACTAAAATGCCTAAATAACCTCATAACCATGTGCAGAGATCTGTGCCCTTTATTTACATATTTTACATATTTATTGCACACAAATGCAAGTCCTAAACAAATAGTTTTACTCATGATATTTATTAGTTCGGGAGGAACATTACAATGAAACGCAACATTTGACTTATAAACAACCTTGCGAAAAAGGTTGCGAGCATAACTTTCAATGGAACTGCGCATTTAAAAAATAAGCAGTGCTGTGTTCTAATCTTTAAAAAAAGAACGCATACCAGTGACCATTTTAATAATATAATTCTGTAAGAGATTTTTTTAAGTGGTGAAAATGGTTAAGGAACGACTGTTGCAGTACTGGGTAGAAAACATTACCTCTCATGACGTTAAGATAAGGAAATATGAGCAAGCCGTTAACAGAACAAGATTGCGAAAGCAACATGCATATATACAATTAACACACAAGACAAGGCAACCCAGGTTAAAAGAAAGTTAGACAAATATCGCACAACAGTTTTTCTCTTCCAAACTGCCCCCTTACCTTCTATCCTCTTTGGTCTTCACGCTGCGAACCGCTGGGCTGGGCTGCCAGAAGCAAGAGACCCAGAGCCACCTGTTCGCTCCTTTATGAACAGCAGCCGGTGACGTCACACGTTGCTAGGCGACGGAAACACGCGCGCAACCGATGTAATGTTTATAGACTGCGCCGCTGGACGGTAACAAAATTCTTTCCCCACTACGCCACCCCGCAACAGAATGACCAACCAATCCGCTACAAAGGCTTACCAGATTCTCCGAAATAGCTCAGATAAATACCCGGCCCCCAGCCAATTTTTTAAATGAAAAAAAAAAAACAAGCCTTTTACAGGGGAGTAATAATGCTAATAATCTCATTGAAACATATCTTGGGCAATGACTTAATCCGATTATCAACAAAACATACACGAGCGCTCATTCTGGACCTAATGTATTTGTTTGAGTGTGCTGAAGTGACGACGTCTCACATATTCCCCGGGCGCCCCTGGATGCTAATTCCATGATGGAAAACAGGAAGTTAATATTATAGCCAATTCTTGTTATTAGGAGTGGAGTGGCCGCGCATGTTTGACACGGTATGTTATGGAGCCAAGCTTAGCTTTCGGGAGACGAGCGAGTTCGAACCTTGCCCCTTCATGTCTTCGCTGTCACCTCACAAAATTAAATTACCTAAGCAACAGCCATATTGAACTAAGCTATCGAGTTGGCTGTAATTTAACCAATAAATAATAATAATAATAATAATAATAATAATAATAATAATAATAATAATAGAAAGAAAGTGTTAAAAATGGAAGGACTACAAGGTCGGGAGGGAAAGAAAAGAGGCTCAAAATGCTCTGAGGAGAGAAAAAAAGTGACATAGTGAGCAGATGAAGGAGTGTGATTACCTGCCGCCCTCGGAGCCCGGATTGCCATAAAAACTGGCCTCCATATATTATCTTACAAAATAATAATAATAATAATAATAATAATAATAAATCTGCAGTACGTGGACTCCCAAGAGGCCAAACCTGGCGTCACAAGTAACAAAATATAGCAACATCACACAAGTTAAACAGTTCAAGAAGGCCTATTTAGAGTCAGTAGCGGCGACCTGGGAATTAGAAGTGGGGGGGGGGGGGGGCTAAAAATGTACAGACAACGAATTATACCCGATTGGGGGGGGGGGCGGTATATATACAGCAAAACTTTTAAAAAAGCTACAAAATGGTAAGTTTGTTATGCTCTCTGAGCGAATTTAGACAAAGTGGTAGGCCTAAACGTTGATAGTTTACCAACTTAAGTACGGTAATAATATATTTTTTAGAAATTTTGATTCATTACTATACAATAAAACTTTCACGACAGATTAATCTCACTTAACCACATAACCGAACCCGTAGAGAAACGGGACAAGGGTTGGACGAACAAACACTACACAATAAAACTTTTACCAAAGGAACAATATTACTCATGTAATATAAATAAATCATTTAGTATTTGACTACACACTAAGAAACTAACAGACACTAAACAGACTGCCAGACTGACGAATGCGGGCGACAAGCGGATGGATCATACCTCAATGTCCATGACTTTGACAAAACAATATAACCCTGCTACCCTTCCTCACAACATATGCAAAGTCTCCACTACCTGCTGTGGCCCTATACAAATCGGTTAGTAGCCGACGAACGACATTTGGCCCGTATTCTCGCTAATAATTTTCTTAATAATTAAAGAAAATAAAGGAAAGAATTAGTTGATTGCCTTTTTTTAAATACAGTATAATTTCTAGTTTCAGCCTGATAAAATGGAGTAAAAATGTAATGTTTACTTCACAATGTGGAAGTGGGCGATGCCCCCCCCCCCCCCACTGGGCGCACTGGTAATGAAAGAGTATCCAACTAGTTTTTTTTTTTTTTTTTAACAATTTGCTTCATGTGGCACCGACACAGATAGGTCTTATGGCGACGATGGGATAGGAAAGGCCTAGGAGTGGGAAGGAAGCGGCCGTGGCCTTAATTAAGGTGCAGCCCCAGCATTTGCCTGCTGTGAAAATGGGAAACCTCGGAAAACAATCTTCAGGGCTCCCGACAGTGGGGTTCGAACCCACTATCTCCCGGATGCAAGCTCACAGCCGCGCGCGCCTAACCGCACGGCCAACTTGCCCGGTACAGAACTACTTAGAGTATACAATCACATGGGACTTATACAATTTAAAAAAATAACTTCCTATTAATAGCAAAGCCGAACTTCCGACATTACCACATTGTTGTTCTCCCAGGGGCGCACTACGCGATCGAGACGGCATCACTATTTTAACCAACAACATAAAATGGCAGCTACTGAGGAAAATATTCGGACCTACGTTTCTGGACGGTAGGCCTATCTGGATTTGAAAAAGCTCGGCCACTAAGTGATTCATTTCATCGTCAGCATCATCATCATCATCATCATCATCATCATCATCATCATCATCATCATCATCACGACGCGCAGGTCGCCTACGGATGTCAATTCAAAAGACCTGCCCCTGGTGAGACGAACTTTTCCTTGGACACTCCCGGTACGAAAAGCCTTACGCCATTTCATTCTGCGGACATTTAGCACGAATGGATGATTCACACTTGACCAAGAGAATATTTTTCTTTATGAATGCAATTCGGCAAGGGCTAGAAGACACAACAGGATCTCATAGAAGTCGATAATGACACACTGAAAACAAGACAAAAGTTTAACGCCCATAAGTTTGCACCCAAGACTCCAACGGCAAGAATCTTGAAACCAAGGAACGCATGGGCACAAGAAAGACGACAGGCCTGTAACGAAAGTATGAGAAAGGTTTGAGAAAATAAGAACAAGGAAGTCAAGAAGAATGTTATATAATGGTTTTACGTGCTCCGTAGAGGGCTAAGTGCATGCATAAATAATAATAATAATAATAATAATAATAATTGTAATTGTTTGTCCAACCCTTGTCCCGTTCCTCTACGGAGTCGGGTATGAGGTGAAACGAATGACGTGATATATGATAGTAGGAATGGAGAGGGTGAAACCCGGTGCCGGCACATAGCCTACTCCTGTCAAATAGCATCAAGGGGTCTGCTTTAGGCTTAACGTCCCCACCCGACGGACGAATCACCATCAACAGCGTCATATGCCCTCACTCCATATGAGCACTGCGGAGAGGTTTGGAATTTAATCCAGGCTTCTGGCACGCAATCTAGTGATTAGGAATTGTATACTACCACCTCCCCTACCCTGCCGGCCAATATTCTGATGGCGAAAATGTTTTCGACTAACGGGATTCGAACCGGCTAACCTAGGTGTCAGACCGTTTAGACAATAATAATAATAATAATAATAATAATAATAATCATAATAATAATAATAATAATAATAATAATACCGGGCGAATTGGGGGCCGCGCTGCCGAGAGCTTGCACCCGGAGATAGTGGGTTCGAATACCACTGTCGGCAGCCCTGTTGATGGTTTTTCGCGGTTTCCCATTTTCACACTAGGCAAATGCTGGGGCTGGACCATAATTAAGGCCACAGGAACTTCCTACCCTCTCCTACCCCATCGTTGCCATACGACCTATCTGTGTCGGTGTGACGTAAATCAAATTATAAGTAATAATAATAATAATAATAATAATAATAATAATAATAATAATAATAATAATAATAATAATAATAATAATAATAATAACCTACCGAGTTGCATGTCTCCCTCTACGATGCCTGCGTATGAATTATCGACATAGTGATTTTAGTGCTATCTAGCTGTATTCTATTGGACTGTACCTTAGGCTGAGATATGGCCAACTCGATAGCTTAGTTCCAGATGGCTATAGTTCAGTTAATTTAATTTTGTCGGGTGACAACAAAGACATGGAGTGGGAAATATTTTTGACCGTCAGCTGGAATCGAAGCCCCGTGCTTTGGATCGTTTGCCCGACACTGCCAATGATCCACTGAGTCAGTCTGCTAATACGATACAATGAAATATCAAACAAGAATCTCTCTTTTGATTTGGAATGCTTCAACGACATCCTGGCTTGAAATGAATTGTCTGAGACACCACAAGGAAAACAGTAAAACTAGGATGTTAGAATGCTCACTTTTTTAAAACTCGTTGGAAGCTGTGTGCAAACAACGTAAGTCTTAGCCACAATATTCTACTCCAATGTTTTAGTCTTACCGTAAGCCAGAGATGACCACTTCCAGATTTAAAACAACTCCACTCCCTTCTTCATCCAAGGTCAAACTGACACTGACAGCCACGCCAGACGCCACGCCAAGCGTTTCGGCTCTTCGCAGTTCACCCACACCCATTCACGTGACCCTGTGTGGATCACGCTTGAAGGGGAGCGGGGGTTTCCCTAAGCAGTTCTTGGTTAGAACCAGTGTTACCAGATATAGGAATTTCTCCCTAAACGTAGGTACTTCTACGCACGAATTCTATATAGGGAATATTCAACAAAAGGGTTGAAATCTTAGGTACTTTCAATATTGTTTCGTATGATTGATGACGTATGATAGGTTGTGCGATTTTGGTAGGTGGCCTATAGTAACAATGCCATTTTACTGTGCAGCTGAAGAACACTGTAATAATAATAATAATAATAATAATAATAATAATAGTGTATCTTTTTTTAATTGAAGAAATCGGTTACCGTTTTCCAAGATACGTAATCACGGATGGCCATTAATACTCGAGGACTCTAAGTTGTGACATATCGTAATGAAATATCAATCAATCAATCAATACTGATCTGCATTTAGGGCAGTCGCCCAGGTGGCAGATTCCCTATTTGTTGCTTTCCTAGCCTTTTATTATTATTATTATTATTATTATTATTATTATTATTATTATTATTATTATTATTACAGTGTAATAATACTTAGCTTTAAACTCATGTATATAGATCACCACACTCATATTTCCATTTTACGATGTATGTGTTCTGTTTATGCATCGCTTATATATTTCAGTGTGTGTGTTACTTTTTCATTATGACTTTTTCTTTTTACTTTTATGCTCCGGATTTCTTTTCATTTATTTTTTAAGCTTTTCTTTCTTCATTATATTTTCTCCAAATCAGTTATTTAGCATGGTTATTTTATAATACAATAATAGACCAAGCTATTTGAGATTCTGAAGGTGATCGGAATCAAATACCGATAACGAAGAATTATCTACAATCTATATAAAAATCAGTCTGCAGTGATAAGAATCGAGGGCTTTGAAAAAGAAGCAGCAATCCAGAAATGAGTGAGGCAAGGTTGCAGTTACCCCCCCCCCCCTCCTTTTCAATGTTTACATAGAACAGGCAGTAAAGAAAATCAAAGTGGAATTTGGGAAGGGAATCACAATTCAAGGAAAGGAAATCAAAACCCTGAGATTTGCTTATGACATTGTTATTTTATCTGAGACTCCAGAAGATCTGGATAAATTGCTCAATGGTATCGACGAAGTCTTGGGTAAGGAGTACAAGATGAAAATAAATAAGCCCAAAACAAAAGTAATGGAGTGCCGTCGTACGAAGTCAGGTGATGCAGGAAATATTATATCAGGAAACGAAGTCTTAAACGAAGTAGATGAATATTGTTACTTGAACTAATGATGGCAGAAGTAAGGAGGACATAAAATGCAGACTGGCACAAGGAAAGAAGGCCTTTGTTAAGAAAAGAAATTTGCCCACTTCGAACACTGATATAGGAATTAATAGAAAGATGTTTTTGAAGACTTTCGTCTGGAGCGTGGCATTGTATGGAAGTGAAGTGTGGACGATAACTAGCTCAGAAAGAGAATAGAAGCTTTTGAAATGTGGTGTTACAGAAGAATGCTGAAGGTGAGATGGATAGATCAAATCGCAAACGAAGAGATACTGAATCGAATTGGTGAGAGGAGATCGATTGGCTAAATTTGACCAGAAGAAGAGATAGAATGATAGGACACATCTTAAGGCACCCAGGACTTGTTCAGTTGGTTTTTAAGGGAAGTGTAGGTGGTAAGAACGGTAGAGGTAGACCAAGGTATGAATATGACAAACAGATTAGAGCAGATGTAAGATACAGCAGTTATGTAGAGATGAAAAGATTAGCACAGGATAGGGTGAAGTGGAAGCTGCATCAAACCAGTCTTTGGGACAGATGACTCAAACAACAGCAACAACAACATAATTGTATAGGCCTATTTCTTTTGTGTTTGTATTATCCTGTAGTTATAGCGGTTAAGTGTGAGAGAGGGCCACGAGGCCTAACTTCGGCACTGCTCAAGCCAAAATAAATAAATAAATAAATAAATAAATAAATAAATAAATAAATAAATAAATAAATAAATAAATAAATAGATAAATAAATAAATAAATAAATAAATAAAATATTAAAAGTTATATTTTTCTAAACAACTTCCTGAACCCTACTACAGACTGTCGACCAAACTAGTACGTGTACTCGAGTTTGGGAGTTGTTTATGAAATAACCAACAGGTCTAAAAACATCCAATAACACCATCATTTTCCTCGTTTCTTTGGAATTTTAAATTTATATTGTAATATTTTTTTTATCGTAGATGGAACGCAAAACGTGGCCGTTTTTAAACGTGTTTCAACCAAGGGTCAACTTCAAGACATTGTTTCTCAAAAACCCGTCATCTGATTTTATCCAAATTTCAACACAATGTACATTGGGACTTTATGTATATCTCTATAAATTTCAGAAATTTATGTTTCCAAGAAAAGAAGTTATCAATTTTTTTAAGGTAACTTTTTCTTGGATCGGGCAGGTTGAAAAATTGCGTTTTTGGCTGCGGTGCGAAATACGTAAATGGATTACATTTTTTCTAATATCAGTCTGTATTCGTACTGGGTAGCGGGCCGGCGCTGGGAACCCTGCGGCGTTGCTGCGATAGCGCGGGACACCGCACCATCCCGTGCCTTGCTCGATGTTGATTCTACTGATTCAAACTTGGATGTACACTAACCTGGGGCGCCGGGTTTTAAAAATTAATAATAATAATAATAATAATAATAATAATAATAATAATAATAATAATAATGTTATTTTCTTTACGTCCCACTAACTAAGTTTACGGTTTTCGGAGGGTTTTAGCTTGGATGCACTAACCCATAGTCAAAAAAAAAATAAATATATATATATATATATCTAGGTGGGGGGAAGTCCCCGGAAACTGTTGAAATTTAATCCTTCTGGAAATGCAGTTTTAAGTGTTTTTGAATGAGCAATATTTGTTCGAAAACATAAGCTATTCTTTTATTAAGCGCTTTTTCAACAATAATGAATAAGTACAAACAAAAGTCCACATAAAATCCTCATGAAAGGTAAAGGTGTGTTTTTATCATGAAAAAGTATGCATTTTAAATGTATACATGAATTAAAAGGATGGATGCTAAAGAAATAAAACCTGTGCCTCTAAAATCTTAAGTTAAAAAAATAATAGTCTAGTTTTCTCTTAGAATGATACCACCTTGAGTTTTAAGAAAAAGTAAATTGCCTCAGATATGGCGCTTACTGTGTATATAATCTCAAGTCTTTCTAATAAAATTTAAAATCTTTGCGGAATTTGTAAATTTTACTCATAAATAGTGTATTCCTTTTAACAGTCTACTGTTTGATGGAAATGATCGTCACAGTTTGGAGGATCGATTTATCTATTGTTTATTTCTTGAATATGCCGGACCCGTGGTGTAGGGGTAGCGTGCTTGCCTCTTACACGGAGGCGCCAGGTTCGATTCCCGGCCAGGTCAGGGATTTTTACCTGGACCTGAGGGCTGGTTCGAGGTCCACTCAACCTACGTTGATTAGAATTGAGGAGCTATCTGACGGTGAGATAGCGGCCCCGGTCTAGAAAGCCACGAATAACGGCCGAGAGGATTCGTCGTGCTGACCACACGACACCTCGTAATCTGCAGGCCTTCGGGCTGAGCAGCGGTCGCTTGATTGGCCAAGGCCCTTGAAGGGCTGTAGTGCCGTGGAGTTTGGATTTTATTTCTTGATTATGGACATGCACGGTTGTCTTGTAATTCAATTTTCCTTGCATCATGATACTGCGCAGGTAAGTTTGTAATCTTTACATGACTCTCTATATACGGTGGCGTGCCACTAGCGACCGCATAATCTGTAACCGTGCCGGATGCGACCGGCGTTGACAAGCAAATTGTCATTTTATAAGTTGTGTCATCATCCAAGATAAGGTAAGCTAAACGAAGTGCAATGCCATTTCAGTAAGTCCTATAAGCAGCTACTGCCCCCTACTTTACATAACACTTCTGGGGGAAACTCGTTTTACAACACGAAACATGGTGATGTGTTTACGTATTTTCCCACCGGGCGAGTTGGCCATGCGGTTAGAGGCGCGCGGCCCTGAGCTTGCATCCGGGAGATAGTGGGTTCGAATCCCACTGTCGGCAGCCCTGAAGGTGGCTTTCCGTGCTTTCCCATTTTCACACCAGGCAAATGCTGGAGCTGTACTTTAATAAAGACCAGGGCCGCTTCTTTCCCATTCCTATCCCATCGTCGCCTTAAGACCTGTCTGTGTCGGTGCGACGTATTGCCTATAGCAATTCAAAAGATCCTAATTCTCTGAAATTATTTACGACTTAGGCCTATGTACTTATCGTGCCCTATTAGTACCAGGAGTTTCCGAGGACGTGTTCGGCTTGCCTGGTGTAGGTCTTTCTACCTGACGCCCTTGGGCGGCCTACGCGCCTGGATGTGGGATTATGATAATGAAGTAGGGAGAGATGAAACCCGGTTTCGGCACGTAGCCTACTCCTCTCGAATAATACCAAGGGGTCTGCTCAATGCTTTACGTCGCCATCCGACGGCCGAATCACCAGGCTAAGTGGCTCAGACGGCTCAGACGGTTGAGATGCTGGTCTTCCGACTCCAACTTGGCAGGTTTGATCCTGGCTCAGTCCCATGGTATTTGAACGTGCTCAAATATGTCAGTTTTGTGTCGGTGGATTTACTGGCACGTAAAATAAGACCTGCGGGACTAAATTCCGGCACCTCGGCGTCTCCTTTAACCGTAAACGTAGTTACTAGGACGTAAAGCCAGTAACATTATTATATTTTTCTTTCGACCAACGACACTCGAACCTGCTAACAACGGTGTCAGACCTTTATTTTAGAAAAGACCAAGTTAGCTACTTATAAGCAATCTGCCACTTGGTGACAGCCCTTAATGCAGATCAATCTAAGTGATTGATGGGTCGCATGCGGCACGATGCTTTTCCGCTCGGTCGCTATTGGCACGATAATGACCGGGTCGCATCCGGCACGTAACCCTATATACATTTTAAAAGTTTTAATTTGCCTATATCTTACTACGAACAATATATATATTGGTTTGAGTCAGTTTGCAGTTCATCAATAGAAATATAGCCATCAATTTCTAATTCTTGCCAATTGCTTTCAGAATCAGAACTCTCAAGACTGACTACAAATAAATGATCTTCAATCTCTCCAGGAAGGTGGTCTTTTCCTTGCTATTCTTTTTTAATTTTTATGGCATATTTTTTTTTCCAAAGTTCAGGCGTTACGAAATGTAAAATTTTTGACATAGGCATAGCCAGGCTTCCAGTAGCTCACTGTGAAATGAACGATATAGAAATGATTTGGGTCTCGGTGAAGAACTAAATTACTAAAATAAACCGAGCAAACGCTGAAGAGAAGGGTAGAAGCATAGATTTTCAAGAGACCAACGTGGCAGGACTACTCCAGCACCGGCTAGCAACTGATCCATATCATTCTACCCAATAAAAGTACAAAATGATACAAGAAGGTGAATTAATTTATGCATTTCACAGTCAAACAACATTACCATTGGATAGCTAAAGATCACAACGCGACCAAAACGGGCAATTTTCCAGCCACCCCGAGCCGAGAAACAGTTACCTTACAAATCTGATAACTTTCTTTTTTTTTTTGGACACAGAAAACTCTTAACTGCATAAACAATGTATACTGCGTTAAAATTTGGACTAAATTAGATAACTGGTTTTTGAGAAACAATGTTTTAAAGTTGACGTGCAGTATGGTTGAAGCACATTTAAAAGTGCGCACGTTTTGCGGTCCACCTGCGATAAAAAATATTAAAATATACATTTAAAATTCCAGACCTACATGATCTAACGTGAAATAAAACGAGGAAAATGATGGTGTTGTTGATTTTTCTGTACACCTACCGGGTATTTCATTAAAAAAAACTCCAAACTCGAGTACACAAAATACTTTGGTAGACTTATAATTACGTTGGGTAAACATCACATGTGTCACCGGAGATCTTTCACACCCCGACGTCGTACAACGTGGTGTGTCGAATGGACTTTTTTTCCGCCCTTCACAAATCTGACTACCTCTGACGGGTTTGAACCCCTTATCTTGGGATCCGGAGGTCGACGTTCTGCTACTGATCCACAAAGGCAGCTGAATACAAATGATGATTGGTGCGATTACTTTAATAATTCCCCAAAAGTATTGAAAAGAGCAGACTTATCGTTTATTCCCCTTGAAATTCTTATTCTAATCAAAGCCAAAAAATCGTAATTTATTCGCTCTTTGGAAGCTTAAATTTGGATAACTCGAAGGCAGGATTTTATCGCAAGTTACTTTTGTATCGGTTTCACAAATTGACGCCTTCAAATAATTCCTAAGAACTCTCTATTTTTTTATTTTATTGCAGCTTCCTTGCGACTGTCAATGAGTGTAGGATCGACATGGCCTTGACCATCGCTTGTCTTCGGGCATCCGCACTTGGCCACCGGAAATCTTCCCCTTCCCGAAGACCCAAGTCGTCAACTTGGAATGTGAGCAAACAACTGCGAACTGTTTCCGTAAAGCAGGTTTCAAAAAAGAAAGGAACCAATGTAGAAACTGTTCCAGAAAAACTGGAAAAGCACGTGGAACCTGAGAAGAAGAAGTAACTGATGTCAGTTATGACGTGTATTTAGCTGTTGATACAGTGTTGCCAGGTCTACAAATAAAAAATCGGGAGATTGTACGTAAACATTTCGGTAGTTAGTTTCTCGAGCAGCGAAGTGTTATAATGTAACTAAATCACAGAATGCAATAGTCATTTGAAGTTATAAGAAAAATATATAATTTCACTCACGCGTACTCTCTGGCTATTGTATTCTTCATCTACTTCTCTTTCTCCCCAATCTATTCACCAGGCGTAGAAACTGTATGCCAATTTTGAAGTCGTAGCAGAATACAGATTTTGTATTCTATATACGGGTCGGGGATTTCCCTTCGAATGATGCAGTCAAGTGTGAGTTTTGAGTTTAATTAGAGGGGAACGGTAATTCAAGCCTAAAATGAATGTGGGGAAGTACCTAACGAATGATGTCATTAAAACGTCATGCAGTGAGACGAGGAGAGAGGTTTTCGGCACAAATATCTTATGCACCAAATTTGGTCTCAATTAATTATCTAAAATATAAATAATATAACATTTCTAAACTCTTATGTCCGAAAATGTGGTGGGGCTAAGCCCCTTTAGCCCTTATTGACGCACCGCCCCTGCTTGTATTCAAATCTTCAATTGTTTTCAATAATTTGGTGCATGGTTTTTTTTTTTTTTTTTTTTTTTTTTTTTTTTTTTTTTTTTTTTTTGTAAGGAGCATGTCGCGGTGTTGCGGAAGACGGCAGGGTAAGATGCATCATATTCACATCCAGAACTTCTATCCATGCTTTCGCATTTTAGGTCCATGTACGTTTACAAATGTTCTGGAGGATACTTCTGATCCCATTACCATCATTGTACTTTCCGTGATAGCAGTGGCGGCTGGTGCAGAAAATCAGTTGTGTGCTGTAACCCATCCCCACTCCAAAAAATAAAAATATTTAGAAACATACCGGTATGTATCATGTCCTTATTTTTAATTAAAGAAAATCACAATATCATGTCCTTATTTTGACAACATAAAAAGTACAATTTTTATAGTTCATCGATTAATAAATATACCGGTATCCTCATTGAAATAAACCAGAAACGTCGTAATGCAAAATTACATGTTATGTTTTTATAGTGACATTTATAAACTAGACATTTTTAATTAAAGAAAATCACAATATCATGTCCTTATTTTGACAACATAAAAAGTACAATTTTTATAGTTCATCGATTAATAAATATGGCTACGAATAGGCAAGTTAGTAGTATTCCATCCTCTAGCCGTGCTAGTGCTGCCTCTCTGTGGTCGAACGAAGAATCGCTGTAAAGTGATATCTTGGCTGTTGTTTCTACAGCCTATCGGAACACATTCTCTTTGTATCGGAAACGTTGGGCACGCATGCGCAAAAGGCAGAGTTCCTGGTTTCCGGCTAAAAACTTAGAAATTCTCGCTGAGCTGTGGTCGCACAGCACCCAGCGTGGAGCGCACCAGTAGTTAACTGGTTATGAGGGGAGTTGAATAATTTCTTATTCTTTGGCTGACGTCTTTTTCAATGCAATGTATTTGATTGTAGATAATATTTATTTGTCCAACAGGCAGTGTGCTGCAGAACTTCAGCACATAAAGTACGGCCGCCCCTGCGTGATAGTGAAGTATGAACACTGGTGCATCTAGTGAAGGGATCTGTCTTCCAACTGTGATAGTGCGTACCTCAGATTACTTTCAACATCTAGCCGTGCTCGGTATTTTGATTTGATGTAAGCCAACGTAGAAAACCAAGATTCACCTAGATTTTTGTAGATACAAACTGCACCAACAACCTTGCAGCTTCCATAGCAACTTGTGGGTATATTGAAAAATAGTTAAACCAAAATTCTTCAACAGTCAAATGTACAAAACTCAGCTTTTGCTTCGGAATCACATTTTAGGTCGATTGCTCCTGAAGGGAATCAGGAATCAAATCCAGTTTTATTTATTATTTTGAAGGAATTTCATGTCAACTGTAATTGCCATCTATCTGAAGAAATATCTGGAAAGTAGCGCCCAACTTCAGTTTTCAAGAATGACAAATGTGCTGAAATCAAGCTGTGCAATTTGCTTTTCAAGTTTAATGGATGATTTTGTCAAGTAAGTTATAATAATTTCAGTGAACACTTTGTTTCTACGTGTACGATTTAGTGGTGACGAAGATAACTTTCTGTAGTAGATTCTTTTCTTCGTCTCAACTTGTTACTGTTTAGCAAATTCGTGGGTGTTTTTCATTGCTCACCACGTCTCCCCTGAAATTCTCCAACGCCTCCCCAGAGAGGGGTGGGGAGACCCATGGTTGTGAACCGTTGGTAAAGATAAACTTAAAGTTTGTAGTGTTCCTCATTGAGTGCATGATCTAGACAATAACCGAAATTATCTACTTCTTGCAATGAGATCAATGAACAATGGTATGGCATAACATAATCCACTTCGAAGAAAGTGTAATGAGGGTACACCAGGAAATTATATTTGATTTTAAAGGACACTTTCAGCCAGCATTTAAGAAAGTTACTGAAGCGAATAGCAAGTACAGTCTACCTTCACAACGTCTATGCTATGGCGTTTGCATAAACATTAGGGGTACAGTCCATCAGAACCCCTTTAATTTATGTTACTCTTGCTACATTATGGAAGAGCGGGTGGCCGACACTTCCTACTAACCAAATTAGTTTGCAGTCTAACCTGTTACTGCATAAAAATCCGGGCTTTATTTATGAGTTTCGAAAATGGTAGTTTTGCGGGAGAAACAGTAACAGGAATAATTCGGTTTAAATTATTATATTTTGATACCAATTTTAAATTATCTTATAATAACTTCACCGAAGCCTTTTTGAGAGAGCGACGGGTTCGTATCACGAAAGACGGCTATGCTAGACTCAACACAATAACTGCAGACAGAAGGAACCACATGACAGTTACTCTACTTATTAATGCATCTTACTGGTATTTTAAAGAATTGTGAAAGAAAAAAGTTTCCCTTATTTTGAAAGTATGTGACTAAATTTATGTTCTGACCTTATAAAATAATTTAAATGAAAATAAATACACTTCTTACATATAAAGACAGTCGTGCTACAATAGTACTTTCTGACCCAGTGAGGAAAGCAATGGCAAACTACCTCACACCTCATCTTGCCTAGTACGCTTCATTTTGGTGTTGCCATTGGTTTTTGGGGTTTCCTTATAACCGCATAACCTTTGGTGGTGCTATTTGAGGATCCAACCAGCCTCTGGGCTGATGACCTAACAGAGAGACAAATATTATAGACGTACAGGATTTTAAACTATTTTCAAATGTTTAATTAAAAAACGTAAATCGATGTAAAATTAGTGAAGAAAAGAATTGTGTTTCCTTTCAAATGCGCAATATCCTTCAAAATATTTAAAATATGTAATATTTATTAAAATATTTATTATACATCGAAATATGTAAAAACATATAGCTTAAAACTCCTGAATAATGGTCATTTTAATGTTATTCGCCGAGGTTTCCTTATGGCTACATATATGGGAATAGAATATGTAATTACACATAATTCTGGCTCTAGTTATTACTTTTGCTGTTCGATCGAATATGGTAGTGAATTTTCTGTAATTTTTAATTCTACTAGGTCATTTTCAGCTTCTTATAGCAGTTGGCTTTTGTTTTGCTGTTACGGAAGAAGTCGAAGGTTTTGATTTAATTCTGTTCTTTCACGCCTTTTTTTTTTGGTAATCGAATAAATGATTATAACCGAGACTTCGGTATCAGTTGCAGAGTACAGTTCTGTAGTTACTGAAAACTGGAACCAATTTAAGTTGAGTTCGAACATGTAAGTTCAGCAGCTCAGCTGTTAAACCATGAAAGCAATCAACTAAAACCTATTAAACATTAGTTTTTAATAATGTTAATGCATCGAATCAGGAGCGGAAATTACATTACATTTGTATTCCATTTCAGCTGGCTAAAACAAAAAATTATAGGAATTATTAAAACAAGCAGCCCTGTTGTCTTATCAACTGATTATTTTCAATATTTTCTTTAATAACTATATTATTAAATGAAATACGTATAAAATGTAATTCGTCGTGGTTAACCTATTTGTATAGCACCACAGCAAGTAGTGGACACTTTGCATCTTCTGTGAGGAAGGGTAGCAGGGGATATTTTTTTGCCAAGATGATGGACACTGAGGTACAATTCACCCGCCTGCCGCGCGCATTCGTCAGTCTGGCAGTCTCTTTAGTGTTAGTTTCTTTTAGTATCTTACGTGTGCAGTCATACTAAATTATTTTTAATTCTATTATCAAGCCGTACTTCTATTTAATTGTAATACATGTGTAATATTGTTCCTTTGGTGAAAGTTTTATTGTGTAGTATTGAATCAAAATCTCAAAAGTCTATTATTACCACAGTTAAGTTGGTAGGCTGTCAACCTTTACCTTACTGTCGAAAATTTCACTCAGAGAGCATAAAAATTTACAATTTTGTAGCCCTTTTTTTTTTTTTTTTTTTTAAGTTTTGATGTATATACCTCCCTCCCCCGCGAATCCAAAAACCCGGCTACTTTCTTCTCTGTGAATATTTTTGCCCCCGTACTTTTAATTTCCAATCGCCGCTATTGTAACGAATAATCCCTTGGTTTATATAACTTGACAATATATTGCATTACACTTCTACCGGCTGTAATTAAATTTATAATACTTATCTGCAGGTTTTTACATTTTATTTTCAGAGGACCCGAAATGTTAATTTGGCAGGCGAATCCGTATCGCATTTGTTACACCCCTGGGAGAGGGTATAAAACAGCAAGAGTTGTCCGTCTTATGTTTTACATGATAATACGTAGAATGATAGACGAGGGTAATGCAGTTCAAAGTTAAAGAAGAGTTCGCAGTGTTCTACGATCATGTTCCGGTGAGAGACACAAAGACGGACGTCCTGCGCCGTTGGCAGTCCTGGCGAAGAAGTAATTCCCCAAGCAGACGGCACGCCACGCTCTTCTGCATCAGCAGTTGGGCCAGGCACTATTGCGAGCCATCCAGACAAGGAGAGGGGGCGCCTGGAGCGTCACCATGGCTACGGTCACATCCTACGCGTGTCTTGGACTCTTGGTGTTCACCTACTGCGCACTTTTCGCTCGCACTTTTCGGTTGATAATTCATTTGATAATTCATTTTAAGACGTCCCACTTATCTTCAGTAACTTGCATCTCCGTCAGTAAAATAGCACCGGGCGAGCTGGGCGCGCAGCTGTGAGCTTGCATCCGGGAGATAGTGGCTTCCAACCCCACTGTCAACAGTCCTGAAGATGGTTTTCCGTGGTTTACCATTTTCACACAAGGCAAATAATGGGGCTGTACCTTAATTAAGGCCTCGGCAGCTTCTTCACCACTCGCAGGCTTTTCCAATTCCATCGTCACCATAAGACCTATCTGTGTCGGTGCGACGTAAAGCAAATAATAATTTAAAAAGTAAAATACTAGGCTATTATTTATTCACCACAATTCTGACAACAGAAAATAAAAGATCGAGTGAAAAATGGAACCTCTCCCCCCGTACTTAAAAAAAAAAGTTTCTCAGACTAAAGCTCAGGCTAAAATTAGATATTACTTACAATATTTGCATGGATATATATCTTCATAAAGAAAAAATACAGCGGTCTCTGCTTAATTCAACATTGGATAATTGGAATAAAAGTTTATTACCCTTCAAATTCCTACTTTAATCAAGGAAAAAAATCGGATTTAATTCGAATTTTTCAAACTCAAATTTGGATCATTCGAAGTCAGAATTTTATTGCAAGTTAATTCTGTAACTGTTTCGCCAATTGGAGCCGTCAAATAATTCCCAAGAATTCTCTATTTTTATTGTAGCTTCCTAGTTATGGTCAGGTAGTCGCTACTGTAAATGCTGTTGTTCTACAAGTGTTTATACAGCATATTTTCCTGTGAAAACTTTCATCTATAGCACAGGACAACACGACCGCTGTTGAGGGGCGGTAAAATGCATAATAGATTCATTTTATGCACTTATTTTCGTCAAAACAGTAATTCTTGGTTAATCCGAATTTTGGATAATTCTTTTTTTTCTGATTCCACTTAGAATTCGAATTTAATAAAAAGTCCACTGTAGAATGGTGTCTGTACACTTGGAATGTTGGCTTCAAATTTCGGCCATCATTTTTATTTAAATTCGGATTACGTATATCTAAGTCGGAAGTGGGTTCAGTTCAGTTTTTGTCCGTCTGTCTGCGTGAACATGACGGAAAAAAGGTTCGATAGAATTTTTAGAGATAGATGGTGGTGGTGGTGGTGGTGGTGGTGGTGATTATTGTTTTAAGAGGAAGTACAACTAGGCAACCATCCTCTATATAACACTAATCAGAGGAAAAATGGAAGGGATCCGACACTTCAAAAAATGAAGATATCGGTCAAAGAAAGACAAGGGCCACGAAGAGAGTGAAAGTGGAAGATTTCCTAGGTCTCGAATGCTATAATACCGTCGGGGTCGGAAAAGAACAACAGTTGATCAAGGGAGGTCGGATAGGATAGATGAAAGTGAGAAGCTTGGCACAAGTACGTGTATACAATGTCAGGACTCATCCCCCAGTTTAGAGTCCCAGGGGCCTCTTTTAGTCGCCTCTTATGGTGGATAGCCAGGGGATACCGTGGATTTTATTCAACCACGCCCACCAAGGGGGAAAGAATTTCTTGAATTTCGGTATTTAAGTTCAAGGATATATGAAGACTGCTCTTGACTATAATAATTATTTTATTAGTGCACAGTGGCGTAGCAATATTAAAGAGACCAAAACAGGAAGTAAATGTCAAATTTTTCCGGTCATATCAGCTGTATCGAAAAACCGTACATTTTGAAAGTCATGTAAAATTCAAATTCCGATCTTTTATGTTTTATCCCCTTTTACCTTACGAATGATATGTATTTATTTATTTATTTATTTATTTATTTATTTCGTACCACCAACAGAGATGTTTCTCCAATTACAGGTGGCTTAGTCACTATACATTCATTATTAAAAATAACAAAATGTCAGAAAGAACTTAATATCTAAAAATAAAAATATACAGCATTATTAAGAACTTAAGCAGGAAACGGAATTTATAGCACATTAATGCTTTTTCAACTTTGAAGTGGACTTAAGATCTAAAAAAACGTAATATCTAAAAACGAATAAAATAAAAGTAGAAATACAGAGACATCAAATAAATTAATAATCAATTGATATCTACAAAAAGTCTTAAACTGACACCAGTTAAAGCAACTGACATATAAAAAGAGAATTATGGAAAGTAATAATAATAATAATAATAATAATAATAATAATAATAATAATAATAATAATAATAATAATAATAATAAAGGATATTCGCGATTATTTTATTTTTCACAGGTTTCCCTATATCCCTCGAAACATTTGCTTCATCTAAATCCTGTACAACATAAAAGTTAACTAAACTACCATTTATGATCACTTGTGTTTATATATTTCTCACATTATTGTTACTTTAGTAAAATCACTAACAATGCCGGAAGTGAGGATATAAAATGCAGACTAGCAGAAGCAAGTAAGGCCTTTCTTAAGAAAAGAAATTTGCTCACTTCACACATTGATATAGGAACTGCAAAGATGTTTTTGAAGACTTTCGTCTGGAGCGAAGCACTGAAACATGGACAAGAATTAACACAGCTTTTGAAATGGTGGTGTTATAGAAGAATGCTGAAGGTGAGATGGTTTGATCGAATGACGAATGAAGAAATATTGAATAGAATTGGTGAAAGGAGATCGATTTGGCTAAATCTGAATAGAAGAAGAGATAGAATGATAGGACACCTAAGACACCCAGGTCTGGTTCAGTTGCTTTTTGAGGGAAGCAGACCGAGGTATGAATATGACAAGCAGTTCAGAGCAGATGGTGGTGGTGGTTTTCAGAGGAAGTACAACTAGACAACCATCCTTAAGACTAATCAGAGAGAAAAAATGGAAGGGATCCCACACTTCGAAAAATTAATATATTGGCCAAAGAAAGACAAGGGCCACGAAGAGCGTGAAAATGAAAGATTCCCTAGGCCTCGAATGCCCGGAAAAGAACAAGAGTTGACCAAGGGAGGTCGGATATGACAGATGAAAGTGAGGAGCCTGGCACAAGTAAATGGAAGCAATGTCTAGGGCCCGGATTCATACGCACTAAAAACTCCGAAAATATGCACTAAAAATGCACTAAAAATAAAATGAAATACACTTACCAGACGCATTAATTAATTTTAACTCAGTGTTAAATTGACAAACATGCTTAGTTCCTTGCAAAATGATGCATGTCAGTAGATTTCAACAGTTTTTCAATGTTTTCAGGAGAGAATAACTTTCTGTTGTCGGCCACAATTAATTTATACGCTGAAATTGATCGTTCTACGTCGACGGATGTAAGTGGGTAATACTTGAACACTGGCACTGACTGCTCGGAACATTATTCTGGCAAAATCTTTAGGCATTTTTCAGTTTAATCTGGTGAAAGACTGCAGAAGACGAAGAGAAGTTAACAGATGAACGCACTTGTTTAACCCTACAAGTGCCGAGTGTTTTTCCTTAAATGCCAGGCCATTTTCGCATGTATTACACATTTACGTTTTTAAGAAATGTAAGCACGTTTAGTGCAGAAAAGTTAGGCATGCAGCACACCATATTACTCAGAAAGCTTTATTTAAGATGCTTATATATGTATTAGATCATTTACTTGCTTATCTGGTGCGTATCAGGCGATCAAAAATTTGGCAAAATTAAAAAGTTGTGTTTTTCATATTTTCAAGTTCTCTATTAGTAATAAATAACCACTCATTAAAAAAATCACTATATACAAAACACGCGAAATTTCTTCTAGTTTTTAAAAATATTAAGTTCCCAAAAGGAGAAACAAAATATAATCACAAAAGAATTAAAACTTCCGAGCTGCACACAGTTCCGTCAGCCGCCGAGCACTACTGGGAGTCGTTCTCCGGGAGTTTTCTTTTCCTGCCATACCTGATAGGCCTCCTGAAATGCTGTAATTTATGATAGCATTCACGGTGCAACCCATATTTATTAGAATGGCAATTTACTTTTTCATTTCGGAGACAGTTACATCAAACCAGGTTCGCATACGAGAAAAGGCCTTCATTTCTCCAGAATGTCTTTTAGTTTTTCTCGCCGCATAGTCCTTACTTTCTTTTACCAAGAGCTTCCAAATCAAATCCGTAAATAACAAGTAGAAATACATAATAGGTGTACTGTTTCGGGGCGAGCAGATCAAAATTCCAGGATCCCTTACGCGGAACTTTCCGGAAACATTGAACTTCGGTTCGGGTGGATAAGCCCTGCACCATTTTGGTGTTACGGAAACTGTATCATCCAATGAAACGTCGACAGGCCTGCTCTCTTCATCGGAATCACTTTCAACTTCAGATTCTGGAATATATTCTTCTCCGCTCTCAGAAGAATCACCAGCTAAAGAAAGTACTGTATATCGCTGGAAGAGGAAGCATCCCAATCGTCTTCAAGAACTTTGTGAATATCCCTTGAATCACGTAGCTCATCATCCATGATGAAACGTTACACTTCGAAAGAAACAATTTAAGAATAAAGTAAATGTGTTGAAATATAGCGAAAGATATTCACAGAAACTAACAGGAACAGCGAGCGAGCGCGAGATTACATAGCAACTGAGACGGCAGGAAGATGAGGAATGAGTAGCTGAATTTATACCTACCCTGACCTTGACTGAGTCATTTCCGGCCAGTAAGGAGTGTGATGGAATACTTGAAGCTTCCTCTTCAATGTCTTACTTATTAAAATAACGTAGGTGAACGATAAATGATGTTATGACTGATTAAGCGAATGCATGTACTATGCGTCGCGCGTGCGACGTTGGCATTCTAGTGACACTCTATTGAGTCGCAAGTGCGACGTTTGGCAGTTCTAGGGTTAAGCAAACCTAGGGAGACTACTGTAAGGAGAAGGAAATAGCTATTGTGAAAAGCGTCATTATCCGTCTACCTGCTTGTATTGCGACACTGAAAGCTTTTTCCTTGATCAGGGAAGGCTTCTTACGTTGCCAAGGGATGTATAACATACAGAGTTCATTAGATTTTTCATTGCGTTCAGAAATCTTAAATAATCGATCACACACAAGAGAAAAATATGTCTGTGTATACACTAACGTTCAAAATATGCATTTGCATATGCGCATATGCATTTTTAAAATATCCGGGCCCTAGCAGTGTCAGAGAAGAGCAGATGTAGGATGTAGCAGTTAAGGGGCCCATTCGCAGTCGAGCGGGTTGGCGAGCCCGTTCGTGACCTTGGTCGCACTGACCGGCTCGAAGGTGTATGGGGGGTTGTTGAGGGTTGGGCTCGAGGTTGGGTCCGTGTTGGCGGTTCGACTGCTAAACCAGCGAACCCGACCGGTTCGCCAACCCGTCAGTTTGTGTATGGCCACTACCTGACCGGCTCACTGTGGTTTCGTCTGTAGCTTAATTTGGTTTCTGTGTGAGTTAATTAGGCCTACCTCAAATAACAATGACTTTTGAGAAGAATAAGCAGTCCCGGGAAGAATTTATTGAAATGTACTGGGCGAGTCCTGGAGCTTTCCCGTCCTTGCGTCACGCAATGCCTTCCATGTGTTAGTGCGACATTCGAACACTAATAATAATAACAACAATAATAATAGTAATAATAGTAATTTGAAGAAGAAGAATCCATGGTCTCCCGATACTCTCGTACAAATATTATTAGCCTATAGACCATTGTGCTATGACATACAGTATTTGCCTCTCGCGCCTCTGCACTTAATTTGTTAATACTGTAAGTATGTATACATTACTACAGTGGTGGAATTTTCTGTGTTTCATAATTAGTAGTGAAATAACATTTCCCAAACTAATCACTTTCAAAAGAATATTACGTTTGTTTTATAAAAACGATCTTATAATACATCACAATCAAAATTGTGTAGGCCCACTTACGTGCAAATATTCCGACTGCAACGTATCGAAGATTGCCCAACACGTCTCAGGAATGATTTTTCCAAGTAGCTGAGGAGATATTACGCTGCTAAATTTCAGGTCTTCATAACTTTTCCCTGTCGCTAGAAATCGCAATGTTACAATTAACCTCTCTTCAGCACAGATGGTATCTCTCATGTGTGTCTCCTGTTTCTCTATGTTTGGCCGAATCAACTCCAACAATTTTTCGCAAAAACTGTCGCTATCCATATGCAGAAAGTTCTTATAATCTGCAGGTTATTGTACGCACAGAGTTCTTAATAGGCTAACGTGTGAAAATCCTAGTTTATCTCTCAACCATTCCTTCATTCACACACGTTTCTTCTTCTTTACTTCATCATTGCACAAATTCTGCAACAGCTACAGCCACTTTGGAATGTTTTCGTTGGGCCATAACAATAACTATTGTTTTGCTAGTGGCTTTACGTCGCACCGACACAGATAGGTCTTATGGCGACGATGGGATAGGAAAGGCCTAGGAGTTGGAAGGAAGCGGCCGTGGCCTTAATTAAGGTACAGTCCCAGCATTTGCCTCGTGTGAAAATGGAAAACCATCTTCAGGGCTGCCGACAGTGGGATTCGAACCCACTTTCTCTATAACAAAAACTAGGCAATGCACATACTATTTGCAATACAGACAGGCGGACTGGTTCGCCAGTGTATGGTCACCGTCGAGCCAGTCGGGTTCGGGGTGTGGATTTTATACATGGACGGGCTCGCCAACCGGCTCGACTGTGAATGGGCCCCTTTACGCAGAAATGCAAAGATTAGCACAGGATAGGGTGGCATGGAAGGCTGAATCAAACCAGTCTATGGACTGATGACTCAAACAACAAAAATTTGAAGGAAATAGTAAACGATTTTTTAAAAAAAGAGGCATCCACCCTCATTTTACATTTCATAATGCAGTGTCTGGCATACCCTGGTGAAACGAAGTACTTGACAATTCATTAGCTCAGCCAATAAAATGTAATGGCGTATGGCTTTTAGTGCCGGGAGCGTCTGAGGACATGTTCGGCTCGCCAGAATGATAGGACACATCTTAAAACAACCAGGTCTGATTCAGTTGCTTTTTGAGGGAAGGAGACTGAGGTATCAATATGACATATTGCCATATTTACAATATTTATTTTGATCTGACTCCCTTAGGCGATTGCGCGTCGTAATGAGGATGAAATTATGATAAAGACACATACAACCAGCCCCGTGCCAGCGAAATTAACCAATGATGGGAATAACGGGAATCGAACCCGCGACCCCTGTGATCAAAGGCCAGCACGCTAACCACTTAGCCATGGACCTGGAAAGCTCTACCAATGAACGAGCCAGGATGGAGGTTTAGAACAAATGGGGAAATTAATTATACAGATTGAAGGAGCTTGCCAAGAGAAGAAAAATGAGCACACACACACACGCACAGCAAAGGAAAAAATCCAGGGTTCTGGAACAGCAGAAGTTTTTGTAACCAGATAACTAGGAAGTGTCGCCTGGCAACAGCCGCCCGCAATGGGTTACAAATAGCACGAAGGTGCTCAGGTTGCTAGGAGACGAGCAGCAGATCGCCGGGCGAAGGTCATGCCGGGTAGTCTCTGTGCAAGTTGTTAAGTGTTAACGGTCTGCAATAGACGCCAGCGCGCGTGCTGGAATGTCTCCCGTGCGAGTTCTTCAACCAGGGGCGCCGACTCCGGGGGTGCTACGCCGCTCGAGCACCCCCTACCCCCCCAAAAAAATAAGGATAAGAGATTTTAAAAAGAGATAACAGAAGAAAAGTGGGGATTTTTGCCATATTTCTTAACCCTATGAATCACTTCTATTAACAAAACAGTACTGCTCTTTTGGACCTACAAGGACCCACCTCTTATACACCCATACCCCTACACCTCGGAGCCAGCACCTTCATAAAAAGTGGGGGACACTTATTATAAAAAGTTAAAGAAAAAAAACATGACACACAAATTTTATCGATTTTTTTTTAATTTCGCATTTACTTGTTGATGTTGTTGTCTGGGTCATCAGTCCACAAACGAATATTTCCTGCATCACCTGAATCCGATCGACAGCACTCCATTACTTTTGTTTTGGATTTTTTTCCTTTCGTCTTGTAGACTACTCCTTCTCCAAGATTCTGTCCATACCATTCAACAATTTCTCCACATCTTCTGCAGACTCATATAAAATAACATCATCGTCAAATCTCAGAGTTTTGATTTCCTCTCCTTGGATTGTGATTCCCTTTCCAAATTTCTCTTTGATTTCCTTTACCGCATGATCTAGATAAACAACGAAAAGGAGAGGGGACAAACAACAGAGTTGCCTCACTCCTTTCCGCATTTCTGCTTTCTGCCCTAGATTTTCATCACTGCAGACTGACTTTTGTACAAATTGTGGATGGGCTAATTCTTTTTTCTTGTTATCTGATCTCGATCACCTTCAGAATCTCAAACAGTTTGGTCCAATCACATTATCGAATGCATTTTCTAGATCTACAAATGGAATGTAGGCCCTTACATGAGGTTGTCTTTCTTAATTCGGTCCTCTGGGATCAGACGTGAAGTCAGGATTGCTTCACGTGTTCCTACATTTCTTCTGTAAATAATACGTGTTAAAATTTTGCAGGTATGAGATACTAAACTAATTGTGCGGTGATTTTCATTCTTCTCAGCACCTGCTTTCTTGAGAATATGTATGACAATATTATGTCTAAAAATCGGACTGCACTTGTCCTGTATCATTCACTGACATGCCCTATGCCCCCAAATACTTCTGCTTCTTCGTTTTCATTAATTCAGCTATCTCTTTGTCGCCTAACCTTTCCGTTTTGTGTAGTTCATTAAGAAGTAGTGTTCATTTTGAGATTTTCTCATAAAAGACAGCATATTATGATATTTCATTTAAGTTTTTGACAATGAGTAAAGCTTTTTGTCTGTTTCAACTTTCCTCTGACTTTATCATTCGATCATAGACTGTTCACTACAAGGAAAAAAAAAAACCCACACGTTTCACAGCAGCATTTGACCCGAGAATTGTCAGACAAAAACCTACAATTCAATCATGTTCTGAAAATTAATATCAGAGGCGATTATTCCATATGCAGGATGTGAGGATCAACCAACAATTCAGAATGGTTATTTTCATAAATGTTTATTACCTTTCATTTTGTACGCGGCTTAACTTATGAGCTAAATAATTAATTAAATAAATACATACAAATTAATTAATTAATACTTTTCATGGTCGCAATTAAAAAAGAAAATGCCAAACCAGCGATACAAAAAAAACTCCACGGAAGGGAGGCAGCAGTGATATTCTGGGCCAGTTGATAACTTATTATTTACTCGAGTCAGAAGCACACAATATAACTTTTTTGTTTTGGTTTTTACATTATAATTTCGTAACAATAAAAACAGAAGGAATATTTACACACATATGCCAAAGTGGTATTAAATAGTCTTTGCCCAGGTAGCGAGCAACTGCAACTGCATTCCCTTGTGCCTTGAGCAAATCCTCCTCACTGTAAGAATCAGGGCAACACGAGCACTGACACCAGATGCTTGGTAGTCTGCACCTCTCCGCATTCACAAAGCGGTGACACATCCAAATATCCCCATTTCACTAAGCTGCCCTTAGACTTCCCAACACCTGTTCTTAATCTGTTCAGTGATCTCTATAATTATGATCCAGTCAAGTTGTATCCGATTAGTAAGCATTCAGCTGGTTTTTGTCCATATTTGAAGATGACTTGTTCTGGCTGCCCACAATTTTTCTCTCGCTTTCCTCGGAGATGTATTTCGTGGAGATGTTGACTGTAGGAAGCTGCTTCTAGATTTCAATCTAGGCTTTGGTGGAGTGTCTGTGTAGTGGATGTAGCTCATTTTCTTCAACTTTTTTTTTTTCCTTTCGGCATTTGCGGCTACTTCCCGGCGTATATCAGGAGGAGCAATTCCTGCTATACAATACAGTTTGTCAACAGGAGCTGGCTTCAAACATCCAGTAATTAGTCTTGCAGTTTCATTAAAGGGCCACATCTACTTGCTTTACATGGGCGGATTTATACCATATTAGGCAGGCATACTCAGAAGTGCCATGGCAGAAGTACGGACCGCCTGAGGTTCAGCACCCCAATTACTACCAACAAGTTGGAAATTGAAAGGATGAACTTGCTTGATTCTCAGTGCTGACGAGTAAAAGGTGGGCTGTGCAGATGTGAAGAATGGTAGACCTTTTATATGCCAGCAATGAGAATGAGACCAATGATGTGATATCCTATTTGTTTCTAGTTTGTAAGGCAGTGCATATATTTGGCGCAAGGATGAAAACAACCTTCAGTTTGTTAAGCTACCAAGAGAAAATGAAGTAACTTCTAAGGGACGATCTACACCAGGAATGGCGAAGATATGGCACGCGTGCCACTAGGTGACACGCTAACACAACTTCTATGACACGCCGCACAACATATTAGCATATTTTAAAGTTTTTAACATGGAATAAATACTTAAATAGGTCGAAAATCTAACAACATAGCATATTTCAACATTATGCTTTAATAAAGAAGTATGTTACAATTAGTTTTATGGCACTGTTTTTTTTTACACATTTTAATTAGGTTAAAGCAAAATTAATTTTAAAATTTATATGTTTTTGAAACGTAATTTTCAGCGATGTTTGCAAAATAAAATCATGACACATTAAGTCGAATGTATTTATACTCGTATGTAATACATGACACATTAAGTCGAATGTATTTATACTCGTATGTAATACATGACACATCAAGTCGAATGTATTTATACTCGTATGTAATACATGACACATCAAGTCGAATGTATTTATACTCGTATGTAATACATGACACATTAAGTCGAATGTATTTATACTCGTATGTAATACATGACACATTAAGTCGAATGTATTTATACTCGTATGTAATACATGACACATTAAGTCGAATGGATTTATACTCGTATGTAATGCGATCTAATATCTAAATGAAGTGAAATGAGAGGGTTTCATGGTGATTTTTAAAGGAAAATAACCGATGGCACACTAGACAGTGTATGTATGTTCAGTCTTCAGCCCTAAGGCTGGTTGGATCCTCAACAGCTCTGCCATCAGCTGTCATAGATGGCCTAGGCATCACTGAAGAGGCGTACTAGGGAAATGAGGAGTGAGGTAGTTTCCCGTTGCTTTCCTCACCAAGCCAGAAGTTGCTATTACATATCAGTCTGCCAAGCCCACTGAAATGCATACACCAACCGACCCTATGAGCAACATTTTCACACCATTCGTAGCAGGGACTGGCTGCAGAAGGAATGGCATTACTAGCATCGCTCATACCTCAGTCACTTTCATGTTGTCAAAGCCAAGGATAAGACAGAGACAGATCAATGAAGGTAACAATATTGCTCTAGCCTATACCAGAAGACACAGTGCACTGTAAACACTAGGTCCTGCCAGCAAAGGCGGCACTAGACAGTAAACAGTCATAAACAAGAGCTTAACTGACAAGCTAGTCGGTAAAGGCCTGCCATCCCCGATCTCCAGCATCGTTATCCAATCTAATTCAGTTCCGTACGCGCGGCAAAACAGTAGAACTGAAGTTTTATTGCTAAGTACACGCAAATACTGTGTTTAAGAGGGTGTGAACATTGAAATAAGTTGTTCTGTTGGCCACGGTTATCGTTTTGTAACTAATAAATATTTGGAACAATGAACGTGTGATGGATTTAAGTAATTTTAGGACACATTCTGCGTAAGCGACATCAAGAGAAAAAGAACACACTACCGCTTCAATTTCACTAAAGGAGTTTGAAAAGTTAGATATCTATATAAATAAAATAAGAGTTTGACTGTGCACTGCTCAGAATTTTAAAAAAAATAATTGTATTTCTGTATCGGTCGTGTCCACAGTAACAAGAAAATGCACCTTTTAATTTTCCGTAATTTCTGTCTGTATGTACGCACATCACGAGAAAACGGCTGAAGAGAATTTAATGAAAATTGGTATATAAGGTCGGGAAATAAGTCGCTACAATCTAGGTCAAGAATAATTTTATTCACGCTGAGTGAAATGGTCGGTCTAGGAAGCCAAGAATCACGGCCGAGAGGATTAGTCGTGCTGACCACACGACCCTCCGTAGCGTAACGCTTAGTGTTATTAGCTGCCGTCCTCGGAGGCCCGGGTTCAATTCCCGGCAGTGCCTGAAATTTAAAAATGGCAGGAGGGCTGGTATGTGGTTAAAACGGTACATGCAGTTCACCTCTATCGGGGATGTTTCTGTAAAGAGCTGTAGCACCTCGGGATGAGGACACGAGTTCACTTGTCCGACTCGTTGGCTGAATGGTCAGCATACCAGCCTTCCGTTCAGAGGATCCCGGGTTCGATTCCCGGCCGGGTCGGGGATTTTAACTTTCACTAGTTAATTCCATTGGTCCGGGGGCTGGGTGTTTGAGCTGTCTCCTACATTCCTGCAACTCACACATAACACTATCCTCCACCACAATAGCATACAGTTACCTACACATGGCAGATGCCGCCCACCCTTATCGGAGGGTCTCCCTTACAAGGGCTGCACTCAGCTAGAAATAGCCACACGAAATTATTTACCATACGACACCTCGTAATCTGCAGGCTTTCGGGCTGAGCAGCGGTCGCTTGGTAGGCCAAGGCCCTTCAAGGGCTGTAGTGCCATGAGGTAGTAGTTTAGAGGAAGGTCTAAAATATAATTCTCAAGTATTTATGTTATTAGTGGTCCTATCGATAAATGCTACATAACTAAAGTTATATAGCATTACATTTCCGATCATGTGTGTTTTATAAATGTTTACCGTACCGGCTATGATAAGAGATGTTCATGAATTTGGATTTTTGTTGCTAGGTCCATATCAGCATCAAGTCATAAGAAAATGGGTAAACAGATTTTAGTGGAAATCGGCATGTAAAATAAGGGGCTAATTTTATAAGATGCCCTAATATCACAGAATCGGAGGAAAACTAAATGCCAAGGCGTACAATATAGGAAGCTCATAAAACTGATTACCACTGTTAGTTGTGATGTGGTTTGTCTCTTCTGTTACCACTCATCACCGATAGATGGGAATACTGCTGCGTACCAAGTAAAACAGACTGCCTGAATATTGGCAGGAAATAGCTGGGGAGTTAGATAACTTTCTTCTTTAGCATGCCATTCCTCTGGTTTATGAATTTCGTAACACACTCCTTCATCATAGCATTCCAGCTATTCCATCCCTACTCCGAGGCACTGATTAAAATGAGCAGTGTGCACATTAACGGAATAATGGCATAGGAGTGCTCTCGGGTGTCCGCTTCCTGGTCTGGAACTTTGGACTGTTAGATCGGCAGCGTAGTACTGTTCGTTAAAAGTGAGAAAACGTGCAGTTTTTTTTTTATTTGAATAAGTATTTTATATGATAACATTGCTCTGAACCGCTATATTCCTACTGACGTCATTGTAATGATCTATGTTGACTTCAGTTGGGAAAACCACGAAGACAGTCTTTCTGCGAATTCCATAGCGAAGCACGGGTACATCAGCTAGTAATATATACATTTCATTTAATTAATATATGGAATACTCTTCTCTCCCAGTTCCCAAGTGGGAAGAGAATATTAATTTAATATCATCTTAATTAATTAATACACGATGTTGGCTTCTTTTTTAATACAGTGTATTAAAGATGATCCAACTAAGAAATTGTTATGAAATTATTTTTAAGTACTGTATATACGATATATCTCAAATCCTTCTTGGATGCAACTGTAATCAACGATTAGATTTATTTCTTTACAGGAAAACACGTGTTCCTTTATTTTTAAAGGAGATTTCAAATACCAATTTTCACGCCTTTAAACTGTCAAGTTTTTGAGATATAAATACTTGGTCAGTCCAATTTACATTAGAAAAGACTATTGCTGGCACCAATAACACAGTGGCATACATAATTTGGTCATTCACCAACGAAGTAATTGTAAATAAGTTTGTTTGTATTATTTTAAGTCATGAATGAAATAAAATTCAGGAAACTCAATCGTCAAAAGTTACCAGTGTTTCGCCCAGAGTGCGGCATGGGCTCATCAGTTGGATACCGCACCTTTTCCAAGACACTGGCCGGCTAGCACGCCGGTAACGTCACCACTGCAAGCCATACATGTGATAAGCACAATGCAGTGCTGACGTACTAGGGGAGAATTGCATCTCCACTTGCTATATTGCCCTCCCGGGCTAGCATGACCAAAATATGGCTTTCGATTGAGATAGCTAGAAATAAAATTCAGGAAACTCAATCGTCAAAAGTTTCCTGAATTTTATTTCTAGCTATCTCAATCGGAAGTCATATTTTGGTCATACTTTTTTATTGACTAAAATTGTGAAAAAAACGGTAAGATTATTTGTCTATACAGACAATCAGAGCTTTTTTTTTTTTAGATGTTTAAGCGTATTCATAGGACAAATTTCAAGAAGCTTCAATGACAGCACAATGTGGATGTTTTTCTTAATCTAAATCAACATAACTGTACCAAAGATGACATTGTAACGAATGTTCACAAATTTTGTTTTAGATTTGTATGTCATATTATTGTTTATGTGTGTTATGTTTAGTTTTTAAGTCACTTTACATAAGTAGCTGAAGATGGTCACAGAGTAAGCTAGGATAAGGTTTTGTGCACAGTATTATGTAGTGTTGATTAGGTGGATTCCTAATAAAAGTAATTTACTACTGAAATTGGGAAATCAACACGGATCATGAATATAAACTATGAAATGTAGGCCTACTCATAGATTCAAGGAACTCATTACAATGCCGTGCTGACTAACAATGAAATTATTGTGCTGCAAATGCGTCATTGTGCAAGTGAATTGTATCTCGCCAAATCTGGCCTTTTTTTAAGAAGGTCGTAGAGGTAAAATGTATTAATCATTATTATTATTATTACTGAACAATCTGCAGGTTTTAGAGTGGTGAGTTGGCGTTCATAATAGATTATTCAGCCATTCAAAATGCATAAACAATAAGCAATAACCTTGGGATTGCGTTAGTTTTATTCTGCATGGAGTTCTGAAGCATTATTTTCAATGAAGGGAAGGAATAACGTTGTGATTAGCGATGAATTATTTACACCACCGAGAAGATATAAGGAGCAGTCAAATAAAAAGGCGTCACCTCCAAAAATCTACTACAGGCAAGCAACTCAGTGTTGAAAACATCCTAGAGATAATAAGCTATGAACTTTAGGAAAATAAAATATAATAAATTATGACAATATATTCTTTCTTATTTCTAAAAATCACAATCCTTTTCTTAATCTTCGTTATCCCGTCGATTAGATTAGCAGTTTGCCTTTTTCTACCACAACGGGCGCTAATGTGAAGCAATACAGAGTTTCACTTAAGGCCGTATAACTACATTCGGGGTGGGCATTTTCCAAAAATAAAACAAACCACTTGAGGATATTGGAACAAGGAACACATTACAGAAAGAATTATGTAAATAAGTTAATTTGGCTAGAATTTGAATCGAAAAGAAAACGAGTAAAAAAACAAGCGATTTTAGGCTGGGTTTTTTTCGGAACTGTATTTAGGCCGTATGTGATTTTTGAAATTAGTTTATCTTTAGTTTGATAGAGCTATTCAAGACTCACGATTTGAAACCTTTCCGGCCCCTTTAGCCCTTCAACTTTTGGCACAATTGAGGAAATTGCTCTATTTTACGTTTTTCGTAGTATGGAGATCCTTACTTTGCTAAGAAATGTTCTCAACATTTAAAAATATAATAGAACATTTCGTGCTTGAAAATTAATCACCAGAACTGTGAAGACATTTATCCAAAAATTCAACCCAATAAATTAAAACTGCTATTTATAGTGACCCTAGTGTTTACAGTGCACTATGTCCTCTCGTATGGGCTAGAGCAATTTTGTTCCTTTCATTGATCTGTCTCAGCTTTATCCTTGGCTTTGACAAAATGAAAGTGACTGAGGTATGAGTAATATTAGTAATGCCAATCCTTCTGCAGCCAGTCCCTGCTATGAATGGTGTGAAAATATTGCCCATAGGGTCGGTTGGTGCATGCATTTCAGTGGGCTTGGCAGACTGATATGTAATAGCAACTTCTGGCTCGGTGAGGAAAGCAACGGGAAACTACCTCACTCCTCATTTCCCTAGTACGCCTCTTCAGTGATGCCTAGGCCATCTATGACAGCTGATGGCAGAGCTGTTGAGGATCCCACCAGCGGAATGGCTGACGGACTGAACATACAACATACATTTATAGTGGTGATGGATGGTATAATACAGAAGGTAGCACAGACCATTAGTGAGAGAAGAATGAAAGCAGTGTTTATATATAGGCCTATATATATTTACAATTTGCTTTACGTCGCACCGACACAGATAGGTCTTAAGGCGACGATGGGATAGGAAAGGTCTAGGAGCGGGAAGGAAGCGGCCGTGGCCTCAATTAAGGTACAGCCCCAGCATTTACATGGAGTGAAAATAGAAAACCACGGAAAACCATCTTCAGGGCTGCCGACAGTGGGGTTCGAACCCACCATCTCCCGGATGCAAGCTCACAGCTGCGCGCTTCTAACCGCACGGTCAACTCGCCCGGTAGTAGTGTTGTTTGCAGATGATCTACTAATATGGGGAAATAATGAGATGAAGTGCAGGAACTGCTAAATGTGTGGGTGAAAGTTGTGTCATCTTATGGAATGAAGTTCTCAGCTCAAAAGAGTGAAATGCTGGTAACGACACGAAACAAGAACCGAGCGTATAACACGGGTGACGTACGTACGCCATCCTGCACATTACAGTACTAACTCTTGGAAAATCTTCGATTATTATGTTTAATAATTATACTTTAATTATCTTTCATCGAATGCTGAGTAGGACTATACCCTGTTAATGTGTACTGTAAAATTGTATAACCGGGCGAGTTGGCCGTGCGCGTAGAGGCGCGCGGCTGTGAGCTTGCATCCGGGAGATAGTAGGTTCGAATCCCACTATCGGCAGCCCTGAAAATGTTTTTCCGTGGTTTCCCATGTTCACACCAGGCAAATGCTGGGGCTGTACCTTAATTAAGGCCACGGCCGCTTCCTTCCAACTCCTAGGCCTTTCCTATCCCATCGTCGCCATAAGACCTATCTGTGTCGGTGCGACGTAAAGCCCCTAGCAAAAAAAAAAAAAAAAAATGTATAACCTCAAATACGTACTGTGAATACGTCTAACGGCAAAACCTGTGTAGTCGAAAACTGTAGAAAACTCTGTAGTATTCGTATATTGTGTATAATCCACTATCATTCTGATACATATGGAGGTTTCTGGAAACTTACTGTAACGATTTATTATCCAGATATAGATAGAAACATTAGGAATTTTGTAGACATGTCCATGTGTGTCTGTACACGTAACGAACATTCGAGTCTGATCTACTCCAGTCGAGAGGGCGGTCGATGGACTGTTCCTTGCATGGTCGAATGTGTTCCATTTAGAAAAACGATTTGAAACAGGCAGGAATTACACCAGCAGATGTCCTAAACAGGGCAATCTTCAGATCAAAAATTCACAAATGGCAATGATAGCCCTGTTTTTATGGTCACTTATATAATAATAATAATAATAATAATAATAATAATAATAATAATAATAATAATACTGAGGGCTTCCTTTCTGTGATAATAACATGTTCACAAAGAAAATTTTAAACTTAGCCTTATCAATGAAAAATCATGCAATAATCGGCTAAAAGAAATCAGTGAAGGCGTAAATGAAATGGGTATTAATGAAGAAATCATTCAAGATAGAATAAAATTCAGAACTTTAATTTTTAAAAAAAGAAAACAAATTTTCTGTAAAGCCCACCCGACTGAATACGGGATGGACTGAAGAACGTAAAGAGGAACCCAGAGAAATGATGAAGAGATATTGGTGATATGAAGAGATATTTCATTATTATTATTATTATTATTATTATTATTATTATTATTATTATTATTATTATTATTATTATTATTATCGTTATTATCATTATTATGCCCCTGCAGGCAAGGAGAAATAATATTAAAATTGTCTTGGTCGCATACAACCTAAAACTCATTTTAAAAAATTCAAACGAATTCTTCAGAAACTACGACGTAGAAGCGTCAACTGGTTTCGAATACGGACAGTCTTAGGATTAATTTTACTGCGGTCAAAAAAGGTTTCACGGGACGAAACAAAGCAGTGAAATAAAAAGCAGGATTTTTTTTTGCAACGATTGATTTCTATTATTCCGCTGCAGGCAATTTGTCGGTAATTATTTCGGAGTTGTGGCTTGCGGAGCTGGATGCAAGAAGGCATTCTGAGTGCAGAAGGGAAATGCAGCTCGTTAAATAATGTGTCAACAGGAATGCGATTAGTTGGCTCCCGAGGTGATGACGTATAGAGACCAGAAATGGGTGACCAAACCGTCCTCGCACGACAACTGCCTGGTACGACAACATCGCATGAAACAAAACCGTTTCAGACTGTTTCGATCAGTCAGCTAGTCCATGAAATTACTGGTCGAGTGCGATATACTAGAACACAATGCGAAGGCAAAACATTTTGTTTAACCCAAGCTCTTTCAGTCACGCTGGGCTATTTGATTGCCTAATATCAATCTTCTTCTTCTACTACTACTACTACCGGTTTTCCCACATCTGTGGGGTCGCGGGTGCGAACTGTGCCGAACATGTGGATTTGGCCCTGTTTTACGGCCGGATGCCGTTCCTGACACCAACCCTATATGGAGGGATGTAATCACTATTGCGTGTTTCTGTGGTGGTTGATAGTGTAGTGTGTTGACTGAATATGAAGAGGGGAGTGTTGGGACAAACAGAAACACCCAGTCCCCGGTTCAGAAGAATTATTCAGACGCGATTAAAATCTCCGACCCGGCCGGGAATCGAACCCGGGACCCTCTGAACCGAAGGCCCAAACGCTGACCATTCAGCCAATGAGTCCGACTGACTGCCTAATATCAATATATATAAAATAAGAGTTTTGTTACCGAGCTCGATAGCTGCAGTCGCTTAAGTGCGGCCAGTATTCAGTAATCGGGAGATAGTGGGTTCGAACCCTACTGTCGGCAGCCCTGAAGTGAACGAAGTGTGTCCGCCTCTGTGGTTTAGTGGTTAGTGTGATTAGCTGCCACCCCCGGAGGCCCGGGTTCGATTCCCGACTCTGCCACGAAATTTGAGAAGTGGTACGAGGGCTAGAACGGGGTTCACTCAGCCTTGGGAGGTCAACTGAGTAGAGGGGGTTACGATTCCCTCCTCAGCCATCCCTGAAGTGGTTTTCCGTGGTTTCCTACTTCTCCCCAGGCAAATGCCGGGATGGTACCTAACTTAAGGCCACGGCCTCTTCCTTCCCTCTTCCTTGCGTATCCTTTCCAATCTTCCCAGGGGCCGATGACCTTCGATGTTAGGCCCCTTTAAACAACAAGCATCATCATCACCAATCTTCCCAACCCCCACAAGGCCCCTGCTCAGCACACCAGGGGAGGCCGCTTGGGCGAGGTACTGGTCCTCCTTCCTAGTTGTATCCCCGGCCCAATGTCTGACGCTCCAGGAAACTGCCCTTGAGGCGGTAGTGGTGGGATCCCTCGCCGAGTCCGAGGGAAAAGCCAACCCTGGAGGGTAAACAGATTAAGAAGAAGAAGAAGAAGAAAAGCGTAAAGTGACCTGACTTATTTCCTTTAATTCCAGGTAGAACATAGGGCCTCGACGACATTTCTCTAGCTTGTTCTATCGTCTCCATAAAATCCGGTCGGCATAAATTTCGTCTGGTTTCTGTAATGAGTTTAATTCAGGTGTGCAAGTTATTAGCCCACAGTACCCTAAGTCCAGTGGAGGGGCTGCCTCCTGTCTGCACTAGACCGCAGGATTCTTCTGTCTCAGGGGTTATCTCCCTTAGCCCTTAAAGATCCCTCTTTACCACAAGGCAGTGGTTTCTTCTTTGTTTATCCCCAAGAAGAAGGACTGCCAGCTTCGCCGTACCAAAGGACTCCTCCGCCGTTGAGGTCTTCACCAGAGCCCCGCTAGCCGTCACTTTTCAGGGTTCCTGTAGGACCTTCACAGCTACCGTAGCGGTCATGGGGCACACACAGTCCCCACTGTACATCACCCCTACTTCATGCCGTTGCCCACCTCCCACGACGTGGACGAGGGATTGGCCTTGTGGGAGGCAAAGCGTAAAGTGAGTTACAGGAATAATGGAGAGGACCATCTGTAGAAAGAAAGTTGCGGCGTTGAGGAATGATCCAGAGAAAGAGTCTGCAAAACAGCGGAATATCTCAGCGGAAGAACGGTTGAGAAGGAGCTTGATATTAAAAAATCTTCGGGTTTATGTAAACTAACAGGTGTAAGCCTAAAAGAGAGGCAAGTAGTTTGTGTAATCGTAGTCCACAGTTGGCTGTGTCGATGTAAATAAATAAATAAATAAATAAATAAATAAATAAATAAATAAATAAATAAATAAATAAATAAATAAATAAATAAATAAATAAATAAATAAATAAATAAATAAATAAATAAATAAATAAATAAATAAATAAATAAATAAATAAATAAATAAATAAATAAATAAATAAATAAATAAATAAATAAATAAATAAATAAATAAATAAATAAATAAATAAATAAATAAATAAATAAATAAATAAGTGAATAATGAATACGTAATTAAATTCACTGTACCCTTCAGAGATGCATCAAGTAAATAGAAGATTTCCAAGGGAAAACGATCAGAACTGGATCCTTTGCGCTCCTCACCATCGAATCTTCTTTAGTGAATATTGTGTTATGTTTTGAATGCCGGTTTTCCCACAATCGATGTATGTGAATAATTCATCATGCCCGTTTTCAACGTTGATTTCTGTTCATCTGGTGCTTAGATTTCACCGACAAAAACTCCGTAAATTCTTTCCACTACCTATCTGTTGGCGTGCTCATTTAGTCTTTAATTTGCTTCTTTGACGTAGGGCCAACAGAATCTGTTCGTTTTAGATTGACATTTGACAAAATTTCATAAGACAATCCTGCCGAGCCATATTTCCACGTCCAGCTTGTTTGGAAAGCTGACACCTGCTGACATCTCAGCGTTTCTTCGGACAGGCTGGATTCCACGTGCTTTGATCTTCACGGGCCAGATTTAAAGTACCCAGAGAGTAAATTATATCCTTAATTAGTCGATAAAACATAAAGTGGAAGTTTATCATTCTGCGTAATATTTAATGTAACCAATGTTAAAAACTCTAACGTAGACCTGCAACATAACATAATCTCGGACGAACCGCTCTTTCAAGGCTTCAGAGACTTGAGAATCATCGCAAACCTCTACTGGAATCAAAAAGCTGTGGTGAACATTGATGGTGATACATCAGACTATACGGAAACTAGGCGAGGAGTTCGACAAGGCTGTATTTAAGGCGATTACAGATACAGAAGTGGGAATCAAGGTCAACGGAGAATTGAAATGCACGCTCAGATATGTATATGACACAGTACTTCTTGCCAGTAGTATTGAAAGCCTACAACTCTACTTAGACAAGCTTAATACAGTTGGAAAAAAAAATAGGTCTCCCACTCAACACTAAGACAACTAAACTAATGGTTTTCAGTCGAGGAAGAGTCCAATCTATTCTGGAACTGGACGGTCAACAAATCCAACAAGTTGACACATTTAAATACCTTGGTTGTTGGATATCAGATGATTTAAACCCGGATCTCAAAGTTAAGACCCGTTTGGTATATGAGCTAACGAGGAAAACGAACCTGATAGAGGACCTTTGGCATCAGCTGATACTGCCAGTTAATGCGGCATACGAGAAGCTTCTACAAGATCTGAAAGCCAAGAAAATGGAAATTTGGGATTCCTTCTACACTACCGAAGCCATGATGGACAGAAAGTGGATGGGTACAAATTATCAGCTGCGCCACATCGCTACAAGAATGGCGGCCCATGGTTTCCATTTTAAGTTGTGCTCAGAGAAGAAATTACATGACCCAAGTGATCAGTGTGTGTGTGTGTGCAAGCTTTGTGGTCAAATCTGCGGGCGATATCATATACCGGAATGCTCCGAGAGAAAGTGCTCAATTAGTGAATTTGTGAAAGACTGATAGTGATCTCCGCCTGAACTAAGCAGGTGAGGATGTATATATGTCATTGTATTCTTGTTTTATGGCCATTGGCTGCAATAAAACATTATTAAAATTAAGACCCGTATAGAAATGGCAAGATCAGCATTCAAGAAAATGAAGTATTTTCTGTGTGATGACGCCTTAAACTTAAAACTGAGACAGCGCATGGTCAAATGTTATGTTTGGTCAATTTTGCTTTATATAGTTGAAGCTTGGACCTTAAAAACGACCACCATAAAAAGGCTGGAAGCTCTAGAAATGTGGTTTCATAGGCGAATGCTAAGAGTCTCCTGGATAGAGCACGTCTCTAACGAACAAATATTACAGAGAGCAAACTCTAAAAGAGAACTACTAATAAACATAAAATGTAGGAAAATTGCGTACTTGGGGCATGTGTTATGTGGTGAAAGATATGCAGTATTACACCTCATTTTAAAGGGCAAAATCGAAGGACAGCGAGGAATAGGCAGAAAAAGAACGTCATGTCTCAAGAACATTCCAGACTGGACTGGAATACGAACCGTTGCACAACTCTACCGTGTTGCTTAAGATTGAAGAACAGTGTCCATACCGACCGCCAACGTCCGGGAGACTGGGCAAGGCATACAGAAGAAGAAGTAGTCTGTGGGTAACTACGAACAATCTCTTGTGGTTCAGTATCCTCATCCATGGATTGTATTAAGTACTGAAACCTATCAACAGGCTCCTGCTGTACAAATCCTCCACACGGCCAATCCTTGAATATGCCATCCCGTCTGGGGGATCGCAGCCAAAACGCACCTTAACAAAGTTCAGCGATTACAAAATCTTGCACTCCGCATGATCACAGGTGCGCAATGGTATGAACGGAATCGTGCGTGACATACATAATGACCTACACATTGATGGTATTTACACCAGAATCCTGATCTCAGCCAGACAATTCTACTCAAATCTCAACTCTATTCCCAATCCACTCATCTCTAACCTGGGTAATTATGAAACTGACGGTCTTCGCCACATGAGACTCAAGTCCCTCTTAAACTAAACCACCCTCCGGGGTGCAGGTTACATCCTGACCAGCGCGATTCCGATTTAAGTACCACCACTTACAACATCAATTCAGTTTAGCTATATATCCCATCGAAAGTTGCACTCAAGGCCCATAAGGCCGAAGGGCAATAATTGCTCACTGGATCTGGGTTTACCCACATATCCTCCAGACGTGTGGTCTACTACTGTAAGGTGTTACCTTCATAGATCTCTTGGAACAGAGACCAAAATCCCACCAAGTATTTGAGGTCTCCTTTAAGTTTCTTTTAATTCGAATTTCATTTGTTCTGACTTAACCTCAAACTCGCCATAAGACTCAGTACTTTATCTCTCTGTTATATTAATTTGGTCATTTTGGCCACTGTTTAGTAACTGATCAAATATTTTTACACCCAACACGTGTGGCTCTACCATTAAGTCGACATAAGTAAGTTACGGTTCTCAGAGGTTATTTCTGTTGTAAGAAGCAACTAAATGAAATTTATTTCTTTGTAACACATTGGCGAAGAAGCAGCTTGATTAAAATGCATACGTATTCTATCAAGTTGGTGGTCACGACTTGTTAAAAATACCGGAAATCGTAGGATAAATTATGACTCCATTAATTTTATTTATCACATATATAATATACTGGTCATACTCCCCAGTTGTATCCCCCGACCAAGAGTCTTAAGCTCCAGGACACTGCCCTTGAGGCGGTAGAGGTGGGATCCCTCGCTAAGTCCGAGGGAAAAACCGAACCTGGAGGGTAAACAGATGATGATGATGATGACATATATAATAACCGTAACCTTTAACGCACATCTTATTTCACATATTTGATAATGAAACAAAAGAAAACGCCATGTTAAAGAAAACCTTAACCAAAGATGTCACTAGAATTCAACCAGTTCAAATTAAACCTGCAGAAGTTCCCTGAAAGAGAATACAGTTCAAAGGGTGAATACAAAACTATTAGTACTTGTTTTCGAACCATCATTATCAAAGCTCCCTCTGTGGATCAGTGGTAAAGTGCCTGCCTGGTGATCCCAAGTCGCGGGTTCGAAGCCCGGCAGAGGGAGCAACATTTTTGAAGAGTGGGAAAAAACCATTCGACACTCCATGTCTTTTAATGTCGGCTTTAAAAGATCTCTTGTGACACATTTGGTGTTCACGGAACAAAATTCATTAAAACTCAACCGTAGACGTTCAAGAGAGACTCTGTTAGCTCTGCCATCTAGTAGCCCTAGAGTAAAACAGAACGTCAAAATTGACGAGCTGACAGCCAGATGGCATCAAATTAAAATGCCTGCTCAGGGTAGCTGAGGCCATACGATGATGATGGTGGTTTCAATTTATTTCTGTCGCTGCAGATTTCCGTAGAACAAGAATACCAATTTCAATAAAAAGTAATTATAATTTATCAAAAACATTAAGGCCAAAGGCAGTCATTTATACAAGTGGAGGCACATGCTTCTCCCAGTGAACCGTCACTGCATTATCCTACGTAAGAGGCTTGCTGTGGTGTCTCAGCATCTTGGAAAGGTGTAGCAATCCAACTGATGAGCTCACTGCTACACTGGGGCGAAACACTGGTAATTTCACGATTGGAAACGCCTAAAGAGCTTAAATTATAATTTAATTTATATGCTAAATTCCGTGGTTATTGTGGTTAGCTGCCACCCCCAGCTCTGCCACGAAATTTGAAATATGGTAGGACTGGAACGGTTCTACTCAGACCCGGGAAGCCAAATGAGTAGAGGGGGTTCCATTCCTACCTCAATCATACTCGAAGTGCTTTACCGTGGTTTCCCACTTCTTCTCCAGGCAAATGCGGGGTGTTGGCTAACTTAAGGCTACGGCCGCTTCCTAACCATTCCTTCCCTATCTCCTCCAATCTTCCCAACCCCCACAAGGTCCCTGTTTAACATAGCAGGTGAGGCCACCTGTTTGAGATATTGGTTCTCCTTGCCAGTTTATCCCCGAGCAAATGTCTCACGCTCCAGTCACTGTCCTCGAGGTGGGACATTTATTATTATTATTATTATTATTATTATTATTATTATTATTATTATCATCATCATCATTACTACTACTGCGGAGCCTCCGTGGCTCAGGCAGCAGCGCGCCGACTCCTCACCTCTGGGTTCCGTGGTTCAAATCCCGGTCACTCCATGTGAGATTTGTGCTGGACAAAGCGGAGGCGGGACAGGTTTTTCTCCGAGTACTCCGGTTTTCCCTGACATCTTATTCCAGCAACACTCTCCAATATCATTTCATTTCATCTGTCAGTCATTAAACATTGCCCCAGAGGAGTGTGACAGACTTCGGCAGAATTCCTATCCTCGCCGCTAGATTGGGGCTTCATTCATTCCATTCCTGACCCGGCCGAATGACTGGATACAGGCTGTGGATTTTCATTTTTTTTCCATGAATATTATTATAAACTGTTTGATATTTTTTTCTTTCTGTATCCACATTTAGTTATTTATTTTCTCTTCGAGGTTCATGGAAATGGCGATATTTCGAGCTACTTGGAATTTTTACGATCCTGCCATCTTTAATTCTATATTTTGTAATATATTATATTTTTGTCCGCCTCTGTGGTGTAGTGGTTAGAGTGATTAGCTGCCACCCCCGGAGACCCGGGTTCGATTCCCGGCTATGCCACGAAATTTGAAAAGTGGTACGAGGGCTGGAACGGGGTCCACTCAGCCTCGGGAGGTCAACTGAGTAGAGGTGGGTTCGATTCCCACCTCAGCCATTCTGGAAGTGGTTTTCCGTGGTTTCCCACTTCTCCTCCAGAAAAATGCCGGGATGGTAGCTAACTTAAGACCACGGCCTCTTCCTTCCCTTTTCCTTGTCTATCCCTTCCAATCTTCCCATCCCCTCGCAAGGCCCCTGTTCAGCATAGCAGGTGAGGCCGCCTAGGCGAGGTACTGGTCATCCTCCTCAGTTGTATCCCCCTACCCAGCGTATGAAGCTTCAGGACACTGCCCTTGAGACGCTAGAGGTGGAATCCCTCGCTGAGTTCGAGAGTAAAGCCAACCCTGGAGAATAGCCAGATTAAGAAAGAAGAAATGTCTTTGCTGGCAGGACCTAGTGTTTACAGTGCACTATGTCTTCTGGTATGGGCTAGAATAAATTAGTTACTGTCATTGACCTGTCTCAGTCTCTTCCTTGGTTTTGACATTATGAAAGTGACCTGGAGCGTGAGACCTTTGCTCGGGGATAAAACTGAGCAGAGGGACCACTACCTCACCCAGGAGGCGTTGCCGTGGCCTTAAGTTAGGTACCATCCCGGCATTTGCCTGGAGGAGATGTGGAAAATCCCAGAAAACCGCTTCGAGGATGGCTGAGGAATTCCCCCCCCCCCCATCTCCTCCTTTACTCAGTTGACCTCCCGACGCTGAGTGGACCCCGTTCCAGTCCTCATATCATACTACTTGATAAAATTTAATTTGTTCTGGCTTAACCTCAAAACCGTCTCAGTACTTATCGGCACTTTGACTCTCTGCTATTATAATTTGGTCATCTTGTCCACTGTCTAATAAATGATCCATTATGTCTACATTAACACGAATCTTTTTTTTTTTTTTTGCTAGTTGCTTTACGTCGCACCGACACAGATAGATCTTTTGGCGACGATGGGACAGGGAAGGGCTAGGAGTGGGAAGGAAGCGGCCGTGGCCTTAATTAAGGTACAGCTCCAGCATTTGCCTGGTGTGAAAATGGGAAACCACGGAAAACCATTTTCAGGGCTGCCGACAGTGGGGTTCGAACCTACTATCTCCCGAATACTGGATACTGGCCGCACTTAAGCGACTGCAGCTATTTAACACGAATCGCTCTGCCATTAAAGCTTCTAGCCTAGCAACATTTCACTTACGTGTTACAGTTCTCAGAAGTTATTTCTGTTGCAAGAAGCAACAAAATGTAATTTATTTCTTTGTAACACATTGCTTGATTAAAATACACACGTATTCCATTACGTCGGTGATCACCACTTGTTAAAAAATAGAGGAAATCGTGCGATTTCGTATCACACGAATAAGAACCGAAACAATTAGCGTAGAGTTTATTTCACATATTTTATAATAATACAAAAGAAAACAATATCACATTAAAGAATATCTCAAGCAAAAACACGTCACTCAAATTCAACCAGTTCAAGTTAATCTAAAATTCTCTGATAGAAAATACAGATCAAAGGATGAATACAAAACTATTAGCCCTGCTTTTGAACTAACGCCATCAGAGCTCTCTCTGTGGATCAGTGGTAGAGTGTCTGCCTCGGGATCCCAAGTCGCGGGTTCGAAGCCCGGCAGAGAGAGCAAAATTTTTGAAGCGCGAAATAATCCATTGGACACGCCACGTCGTTTGATGTTGACATGTAGAAGTTCTCTGGTGACACATTTGGTGTTCACGCGATAAAATTCATTAACATTCACCCGTAGACGTTCAAGAAAGATTCTGTTGATTCTGCCATCTAGTAGGCTTAGTGTAAAACAGAGTGTCGAAATTGACAAGCAGACAGCCAGATGGCGTTAAATTAAAATGTTTGCACAGGGTAGCTGAGGTCATACGATGATGATGATGATGATGATAGATGATGATGATGATGATGATGATACGCATTTCTTTCTAACACTGCAGATTTCCATAGAATAAAGAAAATGAGTTGTTTTTTTTTTTTTTTTTTTTTTTTTGCTAGTTGCTTTACGTCGTACCGACACAGATAGGTCTTATGCTGACGATGGGACAGGAAAGGGCTAGGAATGGGAAGTAAGCGGCCGTGGCCTTAATTAAGGCGCAGCCGCAGCATGTACTGGTGTGACAATGGGAAACCACGAAAAACCATCTTCACGGGTGCCGAAAGTGTATGTGTGTGGGGTTCGAATCCAATATCTCCCGAATGCAAGCTGATAGGTACGTCGCACAAGCCGCACGGCCACTTGCTCGGTGGATACCATTTTTAATTTTTCTTTTTTTAATGTGGTAAACTGTTTGATACATTGATTTTTCTTTCTGTACCCGCACCTAGTGATTATTTCCTCTTTGAGATTGATGGAAGTCACGATATTCCGAGCTAGTTGTATCACTGAATTGTTTACGATCCTGCCATCTTCAATTCTGTATTTTGTAGCTGAATTATATTTATTACGATATTTACTTCTACATTCCATTGTTGGCTGCCATATTGAATATAGTCGAAAGAAAAATAAGCTTCTCAAATGAGTACCAAAATTAAGTAATTACACAAAATACACTTGTACATTTGTACTTTCCCACATCCCAAACATCTGAACAATCCATTGAAAATACAGAACAGAAATAGTAAGTGTGGTGAAGGAACTTGTGATAACCAAATACAAGTGATCTATTACTGCTAATAATTGTGAGTGAAGTGCTGTGGTAGTTAGCTCTTTTGGAAGGGTGTAATGTGTATTCTGGGGCGGGATTGATGATTCTTCCCTGTTGCCACATGATGATTTTCCTCTTTTATAGTCAACGTCAACAAACGTAACGTTTTCCAACATAACCTCCAACCGAAGGCCAAGAGTAGTACAATAATATTGCTGTCATGAATACTGGAACCTTCGGTATTACACCGGATATCCTTCAGCGTTTAAATATTGTTCTTGTTGTTGTTGTTGTTGTTGATGATGATGATGATGATGATGATGATGATGATGATGATGATGATGATTAGGTCATCAGTCCATAGATGGTTTGATGCAGCTTCCATGCCACCCTATCCTGTGCTAACTTTTTCATTTATACATAACTATTAGATCCTACATCTGTTCTAATCTGCTTGTCTGCCCCCCCCCCCCCAACGTTTTTACCACCTACATTTCCCTGAAAAACTAACTGAGCAAGACCTGGGTGTCTTAAGATGTGGCCCATCATGCTGTCTCTTCTTCTGGTCAAATTTTTGCTATTTGCTTTACGTCGCACCAACACAGGTAGGTCTTATGGGCATTTAAGTTAGGGGTTGTAGTAAAGATGTAAAGGAGAAGGCATGTAAATCTCTGGTAAGACCCCAACTAGAGTATGGTTCCAGTGTATGGGACCCTCACCAGGTTTACTTGAATCAAGAACTGAAAAAAAAAAAAAAAAAAAAAATCCAAAGAAAAACAGCTCGATTTGTTCTGGGTGATTTCCGACAAGAGAGTAGCGTTAGAAAAATGTTGCAAAGTTTAAGCTGGGAAGACTTCGGAGAAGGGATGCGAGCTGCTCGACTAAGTGGTATGTTCCGAGATGGCATGGAATGACATTAGTAGACGAATACGTTTGAGTGGTGTCTTTAAAAGTAGGAAAGCTCACAATGTGAAGATAAAGCTGGAATTCAAGAGGACAAAATGGGGCAAATATTCGTTTATAGGAAGGGGACTTAGGGATTGGAATAACTTACCAAGAGAGATGTTCAATAAATTTCCAATTTCTTTGCAATAATTTAAGAAAAGGCTAGGAAAACAACAGATAGGAAACCTGCCACTTGGGCGACTGCCCTCAATTCAGATCAGTAGCGATTGATTGATTGATTGATTGATTGATTGATTGATTGATTGATTGACAATGGGGCAGGAAAGGTCTAGGAATGGGAAGGAAGTGGCCGTGGCCTTTATTAAGGTACAGCCCCAGCATTTGCCTGGTGAGGAAATGGGAAACCACGGAAAACCATCTTCAGGGCTGCCGACAGTGGGGTTCGAACCCACTATCTCGCGGATGCGCGCTCCGAACCGCACGGCCAACTCGCCCGGTATTGGTCAAACTATCCAATTCGTTCTCCTCTCATCAATTCATTGTCTTCATTTGTGATCCCATCTATCCATCTCACATTCAGCATTCTTCTGTAACACCACATTTCAAAAGCTTCTATTATATTTCTGAGCTAGTTATTTTCCATTGTTCACTTTCATACAATGCCACGCTCCAGAAGAAAACAACTTAACTCCTATATGACTATTATTATTAGATGTGTGCAACATTTTTCTTGAAGAAAAAAAAAAAAAAAGGAAAAAGACCTTCCTTGCTTGTGCAGAATTTAATAAAAATCGGTATGTAAACTCTGGGAATAAGGTGCTACAGTCTAGACTATAAATTTAATCGACGCTGGATAAATTGGTAGTGGTTTGATTTGTTTTCCACATCCACAAGTAAAAGACACATTTAAAGGTATGATACTACATGATAATGATTTCATGAACTATATAAGGTCCAGTATAACATTAGAAAGGGAGGCTTTCATTTTCACGTCGATTGAGAAAAAAGAAAGCAAGTTGCTCAGAAAGATTTTGGGTCCTAAGAAAGTTTTCAAGGGTTTTGTCTTCCAGTTTTTGTTAGTGTTTCTGCAGTGTAAAGGCATGCCGGTCTGATTTCTACGCAATAGTGCAGCGGTGGTGTTGGTTATGATATCATTAAACTTACAATTATTATCTGAAGAATTTCATAAGATATTAATCTTTCTTTCGTGGTAGTGGTTTGTGGTGGTGGTGATTACTGTTTTAAGAGGAAGTACAACACTAGGCAACCATCCTACATTGATACTAATCAGAGGGAAAATTTGGAAGGAATCCGACCCTTCGAAAAATGAAGGTATACTATGGAAAATGTTATCGTTCGATAAGGGTGAAAGTATACACTAGGCCTACTGGTAAAAATGAGTCCAATTAGACTACACAAAAGAGTGGATGAATGGGTAGCTATATTTCTAGAAAATATAACTCAGAAAATGAGAGTAGGTGAAGCTTTATTTGATCCTGTAATCATTAAGAGAGGAATTCCTCAAGGCAGTATTATTGGATCTTTGTTTTCGTATATATATATGATATGAATAAAGAACTGGAATCAGAGATAAGGCTTTTTGAGGGTGATGTCGTTCAGTATAGAGCAGGGCCTCTCAGGGTGCATGCGCCTGGTGCATGCACTGTGCACGGTGCAAAAGACGACTTCGCTTGGTTGACCAGAGTGCAGACCCCCACTCCTCCATTTGGAGCAATAGCGCTGTCTCTCTCTTTCCCCACGCCTGTCTCGCTCGCTCCCCTGTCTCCCTCTTTCTCACTTGCTCCGTAGCGCTCCAAATCCGAGCCGAGTTGAGCCAAGCCGAGTTGAGCCAAGCCGAGTCGAGCTTAGCCGAGTAGCCCAGAGACGAAGCGTTGGTCCGAGCCGACCGGGACCGATGCAATGTGCACAGGAACTCTGCGCCGCTGTTTGCACGCGTGAGATTTAGAGCGTTTGAGAGTCCCTGGTATAGAGTAATAAATAAGTTACAAGATTGTGAGCAACTGCAAAAAGACTTCGACAATGTTGTGAGATGGACAGCAGGCAATGGTATGATGATAAACGGGGTTAAAAATCGGGTTGTGAAGTTTCACTAATAATCAAAGTCCTCTCAGGTTTAATTACTGCATTGATGGGATGAAAGTTCGTTTTGGGGATCATTGTAAGTATATGGGTGTTAATATAAGGAAAGATCTTCATTGGGGTAATCACATAAATGGGATTGTAAATAAAGGATACAGATCTCTGTGTTTAGGGGTTGTAGTAAGGATGTAAAGGGGAGGGCATATAAGTCTCTGGTAAGACCCCAACTAGGATATGGTTCCAGTGAATGGGACCCTAACCAGGATTACTCGATTCAAGAACTGCAAAAAATCCAAAGAAAAGCAGCTCGATTTGTTCTGGGAAGAATTGGGAGAAAAAAGACGAGCTGCTCGGCTAAGTGGTATGTTCCGAGCTGTCAGCGGAGAAATGACATTAGTAGACGAATAAGTTTGAGTGGTGTCTTTAAAAGTAGGAAAGATCACAATATGAAGGTGAAGTTGAAATTCATTAGGACAAATTGGGACAGATATTGATTTATAGGAAGGGGAGTTAGGGATTGGAATAACTTACCAAGGGAGATCTATATATATAAAAGTGAATGTTTGTTTGTATGTCTCGAACGGACTGAAAAACTACAGGACCGATTTCGCTGAAAATTTTATAATTTGTTCTTATTACCGCTGCGAGGGTTGAGGAAGTAGTTTGAACGAAATCTGATGGGTAGTTCGGCATAGGGGATGAGAAGGGTTAAAAAATAGAAAATGAGGGAAGGTGAGTAAACCGCATGGCAAGTCTGATCAGCGGGTTCCCTAACCAACAGTATGTAAAGATTATGATGTGTTTCTTAAAACATATCTTCTTCTTCTATAAACAGTATATAAAAATGAAAAGTCCAAGTTCAGTCCCCATGGCATAGGGTGTGAGGAGTGAAGAAAGGAAATGTCGAAAATGACAGAGATTACGGGTGAATGTGCGTGTGTGGATGTTTCAGCATAGCTCTCAACCAAACATGATACTCATAGGACTTACTGTTTGGGAAAGAAAACTGTAGGGTAAGACACCACTATCCCCCTGTGGGTGGGGGCGGTAGAATAACACCCACGGTATCCCCTGCCTGTCGTAAGAGGCGACTAAAAGGGGCCTCAGGGGCTCTGAACTTTGGAGCGTGGGTTGGCGACCACGGGGCCCTTAGCTGAGTCCTGGCATTGCTTCCACTTACTTGTACCAGGCTCCTCACTTTCATCTATCCTATCCGACCTCCCTTGGTCAACTCTTGTTCTTTTCCGACCCCGGCGCTATTAGGTTTGCGAGGGCTAGGGAGTCTTTCATTTTCACGCCTTTCGTGGCCCTTGTCTTCCTTTGGCCGATATCTTCATTTTTCGAAGTGTCGGACCCCTTCCTTTTTTCCTTCTGATTAGTGTTATATAGAGGATGGTTGCCTAGTTGTACTTCCTCTTAAAACAATAATCACCACCACCACCACCACCACCTAAGACACCACTACGGGCGGGGGTGGAAAAGGGGTGAAATATTAAAATAATAGGAAACGACCAATATTAAAAGTGAAAACGATGTATGTCAATAAATATAGTTTTTCTTTTGCATTTAATTAAACGATTTAGAAAAATCTAACGCGGTTGAATTAATAAACGCGGGCGAAGCAATTGTTTAAGGAAAGGTTTGGTAAACAACAGATAGGGAATCTGCCACCTGGGCGACTGTCCTAAATGCACATCAGTAGTGACTGGTTGACTGAATTCTAACAAATGTATTCTTTACCTCACTGGATACTATATAGCTGATTCTTCGCTGTACGAGTTTCATTTTGAGCCACTGTAAATAGATTTCCAATGCTTTACATATCTCGTAAAGTGACAACTCATTTAAAGATAAAGGTTAAATCATTGCGAGCAGTGATAAAAGTGCTTCAAAGGAATCATTTCACCCGCGTGAATGAAATCTTGGCGATGGCCTTTAACTAGTCGACGAACAGAAGACGCAAATTGTAATCCGATAACCTTCTTGTGATTCACGAGTCTCACATTCCTGAGAACGCATGTCATATCATTACAGTGATAACAGAAACCAGGAGGGGCTCAACAGTAGGCATTGTTCTTATAAACAACGTATGAACGTCTTCATTATAGACTGTTATGCCTTTCAAGTTCAGCGTTTAGTCTGCGAGCCTCTGTGTAAATTAGCAGTGACAAACCTCTACTTGCAATTAGCCCTGTGGCCTCGTATAGTTCTGTATTTCTTTTCTTTCAAGCTATAAGGTGACCAGACATGCTCTTTTAGAAGTTTGCATACTCTTTTTTTGTTCAACTCTAAACAGAAGTACCGTTTAATTATCACGAATCCTAAATATTATTATTCTTTTTCCGCACCGAAAGGAAGATAGAAAACCTCCTTCTTCTTCTTCTTCTTCTTCTTCTTCCGCTACGGCCTCTGTAGCTCCACGGGCAGCTGTTTCATGGTTTGGTTTACTTCTTCTCCTCCCAAAACTTTTTCATCCTCTCTCCCGTTCTTCAGCTGATATTGACCCATTAGAAATTTAAAAGCCCCCCTCCCTCCCGCCGGGAAGAGGGATTGGTTACAGTAGCTGGTACCGGTGCAATTTAATGCTCCTCACTCAGCCGTTTACTGGAAATTTAGTATTTGGTGGAAAATGCATAATGAAATAGTATGTTTTTAGTGGTTAGTTATAAAATTTGTTAGTGAAAGGCAAAATTAAAGATTAATAAAAGTGCGGACTTTGGCCACCCAGCCAATGAGTGACCACGCCCGATGTCGCTTAACTGTGTTAAAAGTTTGAGTGAGTTGTTTTCGGTATCCTCTTCTCTTGTCTCCCCCATCTATCCTATTCCTCTAACTTTCTCAATCACTGAGCTCTGCCATACTGGTTGGTTTATATTTATTTCTCCAGGTCTCTCTGTCCCTTCCACCTTGATCGCCATCTCAGTCCAGACAACCCATTACTTCCGTCTCTTCCTTCGTCCTGCCCGTTGTCTTCCATACTCTTCTCCACCCCATGTTCCATACTCCCATCTCCATCCTCATAACATGTCCAGCAAATCCTGCTCTTTTGAGTCTTATTTCTCCTCAGATCGTCCCCATGTTTCGGTACAGTCCGCAGTGTTGCCAGGTGTCCCATTTTTTTGCAACACACCAGAAAAAGTTTCTTCCAATTCAAATTCAAAAATGAATTATAATGATAAATGCTACATAATATATTTGTGCTGGAACACTCTTTCCTCCTCTCATTGCGCGACGTTTTATCAATAACATCATTTCCCGCTTCATTTTAGGTTCGAGTTACGCAATTTCTCCCCTCTTATTGAACTCAAAACTCGCCATTCACTGCACCATTCGAAGGGAAATCCCCGACCCGCATATAATCAGATCAGGATGTAGAGTGAGTAGGGGCTGCCTGGCCGAGGGGGTAAAGGCGTGCACGGTTCGCCCGTCAGGAAGTCGTAAAATTTAAGAAACGAGATTTCCACTTCCGGAGGTGCATATGGCCCTGAGGTTCACTCAACCTACACCAAAAATGAGTACCAGGTTAATTCCTGGGGGCAAAGACGGCCGGGCGTAGAGCTAACCACTCTACCCCATCACGTGCCGAGGTTAACAATGGTGGAAGCCTTTACCTTCCACTCCTCCAAGGGCCTTCATGGCCTGTACGGAGGTGACTTTGCTATGTAGAGTGAGGGAGTCCAGCCAATTGATGAGATGATTTCTAGCTGCGTGTTAAAAATTACCTCGTATATTCAGGAACTTGACACTGAGTCAGTATTGCCAACCCATAAATGTTTTCTCCGCTAAATTTTTGTTGAAAATCCGCTAAATACCGAAAATAGCATATACCAGCTGTTTTAATACACTCACCAGTTTCAGAACAGGAGTTCATCATCTTCCCCCCGCATTATATACTCTGAAGCAGATGTGCTGCGTTGAGGTCCTGTGGTTTCATATGAAGCCCTTAAGTGCGGCCAGTATCCAGAATTCGGGAGACAGTAGATTCGAACCTCACTGTCGGCAGCACTGAAGATGGTTTTCCGTGGTTTCCCATTTTCACACCAGGCAAATGCTGGGGCTGTACCTTAATTAAGGCCGCGGCCGCTTCCTTCCCACTCCTAACCCTTTCCTGTCCCATCGTCGCCATAAGACCTATCTGTGTCGGTGCGACGTAAAGCAACTAGCATATGAAGCCACATGGTACTATTATTTTTCAAAGAATATGATGGCACTTCCCAGCAACAAAGCACAAACGGAAATTTTCAAATCTATTTCGAAAGTTATTTTCACTTTCATTACTGCCTTCATTGTTTTTGATAAGTGCGGAAAGAAATAATGTCAAACAATTCCGCATTTATATTGCACTGCCAATAGACGCATCGTCCGTATTAGGGATCACTGGGAAGCTGAACCAACTTGTATTTTAAAGTTTAATTATCTAACCACTCTTTACGCAATATCTGACTACTTTTTAACCTATTCTTTCGACAAATTGACGTACCAAAAAGAACCTGATATCAAAAGAAACATGTTATCAAACACGACACTACCCGGCCCATCAAGAGTACAGTAACGATTGTAACAAATAATGACTGAGGCTGTGGGCCAGAGCTGGTCTAGAAAACGAGTCGTAGTATGCAGCATAAGTTCAATACAACGGGAATAAGTAGACTATTATGCCGTACTAAGTTCTATATTATTTTTTTCTCCTGGTGATGAAAGGTGATTTTGGTACCGCTGAAAATCGCTAAAAGAAGTTTGAAAATCCGTCAAAAAATCCACTGTCCGCTAAATGGAAAATTTATCCGCTGTTCCGTTTTAAAATCCGCCAAATTTGGCGGAAAATCCGCTAAGTTGGCAACACTGCGCTGAGTGGCGGATATTAAGAAACATGGAGGTGAATGCTAACATTACAGATCCAATAGAATTTTTGAATGCAGTATGTAAAGTAAAAAAGGGAGATGGATCACAAATGTCTCCTAAGCTATCCATCCTGATGTCACTCTCGTGTTTACCCCATTCATCTGCCAGTGTTGAAAGGATTTTTCTGCTATTAATCGAATGAAAACAAAAACCAGAAATAGACTTGAGCACTCAAACGATCTCCGGACTTCTGCATTCAAAAAGGAATACAAAATCTGCATCCTGCGACAACTTCAAAATTGGCACACAGTTTCTACGCCTGATGAATAATGACATATACAGGAAGGGTGGGGAGAAAGAAGAAGAAGAAAAAAAAGAAGAAGCATAGATTGGCCAGAGAGTAACGGTGAGTGATTGCATATTTTTCTCATAACTTCACATGACTATTGTATTCTTTAATTTAGTTACATTATCAAATTTTACTGCTCGAGAAACTAACGACATTTTCATTAACACACTCGAAATTTTTACGAGCAATCTACCGATTTTTTAATTTACAGACCTGGCAACAGTGACAGTTCATCCCTTGATCTGAGATTTCCCCCATGAATTTTTTGCTAGTTGCTAGTTGCTTTACGTCGCACCGACACAGGTAGGTCTTATGGCGACGATGGGACAGGAAAGGCCTGGGAATAGGAAGGAAGCGGCCGTAGCCTTAATTGAGGTACAGCCCCAGCATTTGCCTGGTGTGAAAATGGGAAACTACGAAAAACCATCTTCAGGGCTGCCAACAGTGGGGTTCGAACCCACTATCTGCCGGATGCGAGCTCACAGCTGCGCGCTCCTAACCACACGGCCAACTCGCCCGCTCCCCATGAATTTAACCTTGGACTTCGTGTTTTCAAGTGTCTGTATTATTATTATTATTATTATTATTATTATTATTATTATTATTATTATTATTATTATTATTATTATTAACATTTAAGTATTTTCATGTGTTTAAATTTAATATTAACATGCACGTAAGTACAAAAAACTATATTTCTCCTCTGTAGGCTTTAATGGTATTAATTTTCTATTTCGTCTGTTTAGTTAAGTATGTTTAGCTGGCAGTGGAATTAAACACTAGCGTGATGTCTAACTTGCTAGTGAAGAATAGTGAACGCGCTTCGGTGATTTCGCGTTTCTTTTGTTAGGAGGAAATTGTATTTCTTCTTTGCTGACCGTACTTATTAGCAACATAGAAGAACAAAAGAGAAAATGATCGTCCTATTTTTTGGTTTGTGGATTTTGAAACCGATAATGTGGCATAATTACATATTACGTGGCATATTACTCACGTCGTGTATAATCTGAGCTGCTGCTGTTCTGAGCATATTAATAGTATCACCTACGAGTGGCGTAATACCTCAATGCAGTGAGCAGTCTGTTGTAGCAGAAACAGGATGATTTCTCTGCGTTGGAAATCGTAGATTATTCTGCACTGTTTCTGGAAGAAATGAAACTGTTTTTGTAGATAAGCAAAACGTTTCTACATATTTCCTATCACTAACTTTTTCAAAAGGATCACCTCTTTTCACTATTATACATCCGCGCCCATTTCCATTCTGTTCCAGACATTCCAGATATAACAGTTCATCTTCAAAATCACCTCCAAATCTAGCAGCCATTTTACCTTCACTGCTAATCACTGTTTATATCTGGTAACCGCTCGAACTTGACTGTTTAACTTTAACCGACAATAATCAGGGATTTAAATAATAATCAGGAATGATGCTCCGCAGTTTCATTTAAACAAGTTTTAGGAAGAATCTTAAACGCTGATTAGTGTAAACACGGTTCGTGCACTTGGCCATTCACTGTATTGTAATGTCTTAGTCTTGTGTGCTTGGAGATATATTTTTTGATGTAGATATTTTGGGTTAATCTATATGCACTTTCCATCTTTTTGCATCTAACTTCATTGGCTTTTGTTTCGTGTACATTTTCCTTAACTGTTTCCCCAAGATATTTAAATTGTGTTACTCGTGAAAATAAAATGGTGTATGGGTTTTAGTACCGGGAGTGTCCGAGGACAAGTTTGGTTTGCCAGGTGCAGGTCTTTTGAACTGACGCCTGTAGGATGAAATTATGATGAAGACGACACCTACACCCAGCCCCCGTGCCAGCTAACCATTTGTGGGTTACGTGAATGATGTTGATCCACGAAATACCACTGTAATATTTGTCACAAATGGAAGATAATAATTGTTTTTACTCAAATAAAGTCTCAAATCCCAGGTTGATTAAGAAATATACGAAATATTTTATTTTAGAGAATACATACTTTACTGCCTTACAACAACTATTTCTGCTACGTCGCAGCGCTTCCGTAAGTGTTTTATTTGTCCAACACTGTCGTCTGTGATGTCTTTGCTCACTTAAGTTCTTTGGTGTGGTTTTATTACTTTTATCATTCGATGTAATTTGATGGGCTGTCACTTCATGTGCATTAACTGATTCATTAAACGATTTATTGGTCCAGGGATCATGCTATTTTCCTTTTAATTATATATATATATTGGTCCGGGGATCATGCTATTTTTCAACAAAATACCCGCACTCCCATTCGCTAGAAAGAGAGCTCGTTGGTGCCAGCCCTGGACCTCAAGAAAAAAAAAAAAAAACCGGCGCGAGCAGCGGAAAGCAAGACATATGGTCAAAGATAACAAAAATAGCAGACATACCACTCCCATTCATCGGTGCCAGCCCTGGACCTCAAGAAAGAAACAAAAGACGGCGCAAGCAGCGGAATGCAACACCATGGACTCCTATTTACAGCCAGTAAATACATATACATATTTCTTGCTAGTAACGACGGTATTTCTTAATCAACCTGGGATTTGATACTTTATTTGAGTACAAATCAATGATAACCTTTCGTTTGTGACAAATATTACAGTGATATTTCTTGTTTATTGCAGGTCATGTATTCTGTCTTTTCAAACGATATCTAGAGGCCGACATTTTCCGCAATTTCTTTCAGGAGTTCGATCTGATTTTGGGCTGCTGAAATGTTTCGGATTAGTAATGCTGGGTCGTCTGCAAATGCTAAGCAATCTATTGCTACTTTTCCCCTGCCTAAAGAGATTGACTGGTAAATGTTGTGGACTATTTTCTGTTTACGCCATTCTTGTATCACTTTTTCAAGGATGCAGTTGAAGAGTAAAGGAGAGAGTCCATCACCTTGTCTTACTCCCGTTTTGATTTCAACGGGATCTGAGATTTCCCCCATAAATTTAACCTTGGACTTCGTGTCTGTCAGTGTCTGTTTTATTATAAAACATTTAAGCTCTATAGTCTTGAAATTACCAGCGTTTAGCCCCAGTCTAGCAGTGGGTTCATCGGTTGGATTGCTACACCTTCCCAAGACGCTGACTGCTAGTGCGCCGTTGAGACACCAGTGCAAGCCTCCTATCTAGGTCCATGCAGTGACGGTGCACTTGTATAAATGCCTGATTATTATTAATACTCATTTAGGGCCTTAGAGACCACGTCAAGGCATTTCTGGAAGCCGTTTTTGCAGCCCCAAAACGTTCCATTCTTTCTCTGGCCGCCTGTCTTCTCTCTTCTGTCCAGTCGCTGTTCTGCTTTTGCTCATCGTGGAAGCATTTAAAGTTGTTGATCTGTACTTTGATGGGTTAGAGATGTCCTCCTGATTCAGTCCCATGCTTTTGACATCCTTCCTTAACTTCCTTAAACCATTTATGCGAGACGGTTAAGTCTGTTGTCCGATACTCCAAAAATCTTAGTCGGGTTGCATCCATCATGACCGGAGTCCGTAGAACTTCAGTCGTCGCTTCCTTACTGACTCCATCACCCGTTCATTATCCCTGTATAACTAGTTCCTCTCTTCCTCGGAGTCTATGCTGTCCATCTGTATTCTTAGAACCCATTATTTTGTGAAGTATATTGCGCCCATACTTCTCTGCTTCTCTCATTCCAACCTTCCCTGCCATTCTGAGGCATTCACTTGCGTACAAACACTCAGGATTCGATCATTGTGTTATAGTGCCTGAGTTTAGCTTTTCTTGAGATTGCCTGCCTTCTTCTTATATAGGACATGCGTTCTACGAAAAGCTGAGGCCATTTTCCCTCGCCTGCTCTTGTTTGTAGTTTGCTGTTTGTAGTTTACATGGATCATATGCTGAAAGGTATAAAATGGCAGGGAGGGATTCAGTTAGGTGGAAATGTAGTAAGCAGCCTGGCCTATGCTGACGACTTGGTCTTAATGGCAGATTGTGCCGAAAGCTTGCAGTCTAACATCTTGGAACTTGAAAATAGGTGCAATGAGTATGGTATGAAAATTAGCCTCTCGAAGACTAAATTGATGTCAGTAGGTAAGAAATCCAACAGAATTGAATGTCAGATTGGTGATACAAAGCTAGAACAGGTCGATAATTTCAGGTATTTAGGTTGTGTGTTTTCCCAGGATAGTAATATAGTAAGTGTGATTGAATCAAGGTATCGTAAAGCTAATGCAATGAGCTCGCAGTTGCGATCAGCAGTATTCTGTAAGACGGAAGTCAGCTCCCAGACGAAACTATCTTTACATCGGTCTGTTTTCAGACCAACTTTGCTTTATGGGAGCGAAAGCTGGGTGGACTCAGGATATCTTATTCATAAGTTAGAAGTATGCCTTTGCTGGCGAGATGTAGTGTTTACAGTGCACTATGTCTTCTGGTATGGGCTATATCAAATTTGTTACTTTCATTGACCTGTCACAGTCTCATCCTTGGCTTTGACAATATGAAAGTGACTGAGGTATGAGCGATGCTAGTAACACTGTTCCTTGAGCAGCCAGTCCCTGTTATGAATGGTGTGAAAATATCGCTCATAGGGTCAGTTGGTGCATACATTTCAGTGGGCTTGGCAGGCTGATATGTAAGAGCAACTGCTGGCTCGGTGAGGAAAGCAACGGGAAACTACCTCACTCCTCGTTTCCCTAGTACGCCTCTTCAGTGACGCCTAGGCTATTTATGACAGCTGTTGGCGAAGCTGCAGAGGATCAAACCAGCCTTCGGGCTGATTACCCAACATACATACACAAGTTAGAAGTAACAGACATGAAAGTAGCAAGAATGATTGCTGGTACAAGCAGGTGGGAACAATGGCAGGAGGGAACTCGGAATGAGGAGATAAAGGCTAATTTAGGAATGAACTCGATGGATGAAGCTGTACGCATAAACCGGCTTCGGTGGTGGGGTCATGTGAGGCGAATGGAGGAGGATAGGTTACCTAGGAGAATAATGGACTCTGTTATGGAGGGTAAGAGAAATAGAGGGAGATCAAGACGACGATGGTTAGACTCAGTTTCTAACGATTTAAAGATAAGAGGTATAGAACTAAATGAGGCCACAACACTAGTTGCAAATCGAGTATTGTGGCGACGTTTAGTAAATTCTCAGAGGCTTGCAGACTGAACGCTGAAAGGCATAACAGTCTATAATGATAATGTATGTATGTATGTATGCTCTTGTTAGCTTCTATCTCACTAGTTTTCTCTGCGTTATCTCACCAGGATACCTAAAACTGTCCACTTTTTCTATTTTATAGCGGCATACGACGTGGTGATTACTACTAAGCTTGGAACAGTAATGTTAACATACACTTGTACGCAGATGATATGGTCAGTGCCAGGCGCGGTTCTGCCTTTAGGTCACATGGTCACGTGCCCCTCCACCGATTAAAACTATTATAAAAATCAGAACAACATTATTCACGATTACTGTCACGACCACCTTCAGTGAGTTCAAGAGGCTATGATTCACCATGGTTTTTCTTGTTCTAGCAACCCTGGACTAAACCAGGCAACATAGTAAAGGTCTAATCCCGGATGGGACCGACTCGTTCGTATACCTAAACATCATCCCCTCATTCTGCGAGCTGTGAGGGGTGAAGTGGGTAATGGCAAATTCCATTGACCCGGTCACAGTATTTCTACGACGTGACACTTCCGCGCTAGTTCTTATTTTGAACTTACTTCTCCTACAGCCTACTAGATAGCACCCAGCTACACTTTCTTGTCGGCATAGCCCCAGGGGCTCTGAACTTCGGAGCGTGGGTTGGCGACCACGGGGCCCTTAGCTGAGTCCTGGCATTGCTTCCACTTACTTGTGCCAGGCTCCTCACTTTCATCTATCCTATCTGACCTACATTGGTCAACACTTGTTCTTTTCCGACCCCGACGCTATTAGGTTTGCGAGGGCTAGGGAGTCTTTCATTTTCACGCCCTTCGTGGCCCTTATCTTTCCTTGACCGATATCTTCATTTTTCGAAGTGTCGGATCCCTTCCATATTTTCCCTCTGATTAGTGTTATATAGAGGATGGTTGCCTAGTTGTACTTCCTCTTAAAACAATAATCACCACCACCACCACCTTGTAGGCATATGTATTATTAACGCGCGCAAAGGTAGTGTTTGTAGCAAACCTGTGCTTACCTTGTACGTCTGTTAGATTAATCGTGTCCATCGGTGTCGATGTTCATTGTAAGCCTGAAAAGTGTGAAGATTAGTGTGATGTATCTGAGTGTATTCCTGTGCGAGCATAAGTGTTTTAAAATGAATCAAGTGAGCTACTGACAAACAAAATCTCTTAATTACGAAAACAGATTATTAGCTAAAAAAAAATAGGCCGACCAAAACCAGAGCTTAGCATAAATCGTTCAAAGATAAAAATAGAACCTACAATCGCAGTTTCATATCCAAGAAATAAGAAGGTAGATGATAGATAGATATTTATTTCAATAATTAATTCCAACGAGCCAAAGGCTCATACAGAGGAATTGTACAATGAATAATCTATTCAATGGCGGATTAATTTCATTGATTTAATTGATTCCTAGTGTTCCTAATATGTTGAATGTGCCCCACCCATTTCTATCATCACGAGCCGCCACTGGTCAGTGCTTCGAGCTCCCTGCCTGAATTGCAAAAAAAGCCATTGACAGTCTAGACAGATGGGTAGAGAATAGCAAGATGAAAAGTACACTAAGAAAACGGTAAAAATGACGTTTCGGAAAGCATGCAGAGAAGTAGCTGGTGACAAGATTTATTTCGGATAAACTCCCCTAAAGTCAGTAAATACATTCACATATCTAGAACTGACATTAGAAAAGAAAAAAAGCTAGAGTCTACAGAGCCCACATAAAGTATCGAGCAACGGCGGCAACCAAAGCCATCTATGATATTAAAACAATCACAAAGCTTTCACTGGGAACCACTATGAGATTATTTGACGCGAAAGTAGTTCCTATCACCACATA